>NW_027182939.1:232500-392500 GCF_041146395.1 Eulemur rufifrons
CATTATTTTAAAAGGCATAGCACCATTTGCCAGTTAGCATAAGAATGAGTCACTGGAGGGGACGTTTTTGTGTGGGGTCGTGTGGTGTGTGTGGGGGGGCAAGCCCTCTGTCAGTCCAGTGGTTTGTTTTTATTATGCCCAGAGAGGAGAAGTGGGCATGTGTGTGGCAGGTGAAAAGTGCGGATCCTGTTTCAGACTTAGACTGAAACAGGATCCGCACTTTTCAGCCCGTTCCTTTAAGACTCCTTTGATTCATTCTCAATGATGGTGGAATGGTGGTGACCTCCTGGATTCGTGCTCCTGGAGTGGAAGGCATGGGTCTCCCACTGCCACAACCCTAGAGGTTCACTTCCCCACAAGAACGGTGGTGTGAATCCATGGAGAATCAGCGTGGGACAGAGAGAGAGAGCAAGAAAAGACTGAGGTGATTAGGGAAATAAATCACCAAAATCTGGAGAGTGCGGGATGGCCAATAGAGAAGGGAGCACGGGACAGCTGTACCCACCTCACCAGAGAGTGGGGTGGGTTCAGCCCCACAGGAAAGCATCTTGTTCCCCCTCTGACCTCCACACCCACTCAATTGAGGATCTGCCTGAAGTCGGTGCAGAATCGCCATGGGAGATGTGGGGCTCTGCAGAGAGGAGACATTGGCAGGAGGCATTTTGGACCCTGGAGTGCTGTGCGCAGCTGACGCACCTAGCAACTGTCTCCTATACGTGGGCGGTGGGGCTGCTTTGGTCCCGGCTCTAGCAGACGCCAAACTGCCTCGTATAGGTGGGCGGCTGGATTCTCCCGCTCCCTGGCTCCTCTGGCCTCTGCCGGTCCCTGAGCATTCAACCCCAGTGACAGTGATCTGCAGACGGGCGGCCGCCATTGTCGGGGTCCACAGCCTAAACGCTGAGGAGCGATTGGGTACCGGGCGGCTCCCTGGGCGGCTCCCTTCCCTAGTCCACGGACCCTGACTAGGAGCTCCACCTTTGTGTGAACACTGAGTGGTTCCCCAGTCACGAGAGAGTGGAGCGTGCACCTAGCAGACATTGGGGTGGGGCAGACCATCTCCCGCGGGAACTGCAGTGGCTGGGGCGCTGGGCGAATGAGGGCACCGCTCCACACTCCCTATCCACTGTCTTTCTTGCAGAGAGAGACAGAAGCCACCTCGGGAGAGGAAGAGGGGCAGCCCCCCCAGCGGAGCTAGCAAAATCCTGAACAATATGTGAAGGGCTCCCCCTAGTGACAGAGGAGGCAGCTTACCTGGCACTCACAGTGTGCCCCTATCCAGACTAAAGCTGAAAGAAGGGATCTTAAGGATTCATTCAGATGGGAAGGGCTCAGCGAAGGAACTCTAGGAGTATAAAGAATCAAGCTGAAACCATGCCCTCAAAGAGGATTACTAGTTCTCCACCAATTAACACAAAGCAGATTCCAAATAGCAACATGTCACAGGAAGAATTTCAAACATGGATCATAAATACGCTGAACATTATGCAAGAAAAAATGGATAATCAACACAAAGAAACCACAAAAAAGATCCAGGACTTGGAAGAAAAATTCACCAAAGAAATTGAAATACTGAAGAAAAATCAAACTGAACTCCTGGAAATGAAAAATTTATTCAAGGAGCTACAAAACACAGTGGAAAGTCTCAAGAGCAGGGTAGATCAAACAGAAGAAAGAATCTCAGAGATCGAAGATAACACTTTCCAATTAAATAAGGCAGTCACAGAGTTAAAACAAAGAAACATGAGAAATAATCATAGTCTACAAGAAATGTGGGATTATGTAAAGAAGCCTAACGTGAGAGTTATCGGCATTCCTGAGGGTGAAGAAGACAATAAGCAAGGGTTGAATAAAGTATCTGAAGATATAATTGAGGAAAATTTCCCAGGCCTTGCCAAATCTCTAGATACACAGGTTCAAGAAGCTCAAAGAACCTCTGAGAGATTCATACCAAATAGGAAGACACCACGTCATGTAGTTATCAGACTGACCAAAATATCCACTAACGAGGCCCTTCTTCAATCTGTAAGGAGAAAAAAACAAGTAACATACAAAGGAAAGCCCATCCGAATCACGCCAGATTTCTCAACTGAAACCTTACAAGCAAGAAGAGATTGGAGCCCCATTCTCACTCTTCTGAAACAGAATAATGCCCAGCCTAGAATCCTGTACCCAGATAAGCTCAGTTTTATATATGAAGGTGAAATTAAGACATTCTCAGATAAACAAAAACTCAGAGAATTCACCAAGACAAGAGCAGCTTTCCAAGAAGTATTCAAAACAGAGTTACACGTGGTCCAGCACAAGAAGGACCTTCGAATGTAACACTAATCAAGAGATAAATATGAAAACACAGTTATCATAATGGCTCAAGAGAGAAAACAGATCAATGAAATTCAACCCAACATGAGGAACAGCAATCTGTCTCGCTTATCAGTTCTCTCATTAAATGTGAATGGATTGAATTCCCCACTCAAGAGACATGGACTGGCCTGATGGATAAAAAAGATATAAGCCAAGTATCTGCTGTCTTCAGGAAACTCATCTAACCTGCAAGGATGCATTTAGACTGAAAATAAAAGGGTGGAAATCAATATTCCAAGCAAATGGAACCCAAAAGAAAGCTGGCGTGGCAGTTCTAATCTCCGATAACGTAGTTTTTAAATCAACAAAAGTAAAGAAAGACAAAGATGGTTACTATATACTGGTGAAGGGTACAATTCAACAAGAAGACATAACTATACTTAACATATATGCACCCGATCTAGGTGCACCCAGATTCATAAAGCAAACCCTACTTGATCTGAACCAAATGATAGATAACAACACTTTAGTAGCCAGAGATTTTAACACGCCACTGACAGTTCAAGACAGATCCTCCAAACAAAAAATAAACAAAGAAATATTGGACGTATATAGAATGCTAGACCAAATGGGCCTGACTGACATCTACAGGACATTCTACCCAAATACCACTGAATATAAGTTCTTCTCATCAGCTCATGGGACATTCTCCAAGATTGACCATATCTTAGGACATAAAGCATGTCTTAAAAAATTTAAAAATATAGAAATAATACCATGCAGCTTCTCGGATCACAGTGGAATAAAAGTAACAATGAACCCTAACAGAAATCCTCATTTCTACTCAAAGTCATGGAAGCTAAATAACCTTCTCCTGAACAATCATTTTATAAATGAAGAAATCAAGTCAGAAATCAAAAGATTCTCTGAATTAAACGACAAAGGAGATACAACTTATGAAAATCTGTGGGACACAGCTAAAGCAGTCCTGAGAGGAAAATTTATTTCCATAAATGCCTATACCAAAAAGACAGAAAACTTACAAATAGACAATCTAATGAATAGACTCAAAGAGCTGGAGAAGAAAGAAGAGACCAAACCCAAACCCAGCAGAAGGAAATTATTAAGATTAAATCAGAACTAAATGAAAAGGACCATAAGGGAGATTAAACCAAACCATAACGGAGATTAATAAAACCAAAAGTTGGTTCTTTGAAAAAATAAACAAAATTGACACACCTCTGGCTAAACTAACCAAGAGCAGAAAAGAAAAATCTCTTATAACCTCGATCAGGAACACGAAAGGAGTAATCACGACTGATGCCACAGAGATACATGATATCATCTATGAATTCTACAAAAATCTTTATGCACACAAATTAGAAAACCTGGAGGAAATGGACAAATTCTTATAAACACACAGCCTTCCCAGGCTCAACCAGGAAGAAATAGAATTCCTGAATAGACCGATATCTAGATCTGAAATTGAAACAGCAATAAAAAACCTTCCCAAAAAGAAAAGCCCTGGACCAGATGGGTTCACACCTGAATTCTACCATACCTACAAAGAAGAACTGGTGCCCATCGTACATAAACTATTCTCCAATATAGAGAAGGATGGGATTCTCCCCAACACTTTTTACCAAGCCAACATAATCCTGATACCAAATCCAGGAAAGGATGCAACTAAAACAGAGAACTATAGACCAATTTCTCTTATGAATATAGATGCAAAAATTCTCAATAAAATTCTAACAAATGGAATCCAAGTGCTTATCAAAAAAATAATCCATCACGACCAAGTGGGCTTCATCCCAGAGATGCAGGGATGGTTTGACATATGGGAATGTAATTCATCACATAAATAGAAGCAAAAATAAAGATCAGATGATCCTCTCAATAGATGCAGAGAAAGCATTTGACAAAATTCAACACCCTTTTATGATAAGAACACTTAACAAAATAGGCATAGATGGGGCCTATATAAAAATGATACAAGCCATATACGACAAACCCTCAGCCAACATCATACTGAATGGGGAAAAACTGAAAGCATTCCCACTTCAAACTGGAACCAGACAAGGCTTACCACTGTCCCCATTACTTTTCTACATAGTATTGGAAGTCCTTGCAAGAGCTATCAGGCAAGAGAGCAGAATCAAGGGAGTTGAAATAGGGACAGAAGAGATCAAACTCTCACTCTTTGCTGATGATATGATGTTATATCTATAAAACCCCAAGGTTTCAACCAAGAGACTCCTGGAATTGATCAATGAATTCAGTAAAGTCTCAGGATAGAAAATCAATACACACAAATCAGAGGAATTCATATATGCCAATAACAGTCAAATGGAAAACCAAATTAAGGACTCAATACCCTTCAAAATAGCAACAAAGAAAATAAAATACCTAGGAATTTATTTAACTAAGGAGGTAAAGGACCTCTATAGGGAGAACTATGAAACACTGAGGAAGGAAATTGCAGAACATGTAAATAGGTGGAAAACCATACCATGCTCATGGATCGGTAGAATCAACATTGTTAAAATGTCTATACTGCCCAAAGTTATCTACAGATTCAATGCAATCCTTATTAAATTACCAACATCTTTTTTCACAGACATAGAAAAAATAATTTTACGCTTTGTATGGAACCAGGGAAGACCCCGTTTAGCAAAAGCAATCTTAAACAACAAAAACAAAATGGGAAGTATTAATTTGCCAGACTTCAAACTATACTACAAGGCTGTGGTTCTTAAAACAGCCTGGTACTGGCACAAGTGCAGGGACACAGACCAGTGGAACAGAACAGAAAATCCCAATATAAAACCATCCTCATATAGCCATCTAATCTTTGACAAAGCAGACAAAAACATACTCTGGGGAAAAGATTCCTTATTTAATAAATGGTGCTGGGAAAACTGGATATCCACATGTAGAAGACTAAAACAGGACACACAAAAATCAAATCACAGTGGTTAACAGACTTAAACCTAAGGTCAGAAACTATTAGAATTCTAGAAGAAAATGTAGGAAAGACTCTTACAGACATTGGCCTAGGCAAAGAATTTATGAAGAAGACCCCTAAAGCAATCACAGCAACAACAAAAATAAATAAATGGGACCTGATCAAATTAAAAAGCTTCTGCACAGCCAAAGAAACAGTCACGAGAGTAAATGGACAACCTACAGAATGGGAAAAAATTTTCGCATACTACACATCAGATAAAGGACTGATAACAAGAATCTATTTAGAACTCAGAAAAATCAGTAAGAAAAAATCAAACAACCCTATCAAAAAGTGGGCAAAGGACATAAATAGAAATTTTTCAAAAGAAGATATAAAAATGGCTAACAAACATATGAAAAAGTGTTCAACATCTCTAATCATCAGGGAAATGCAAATCAAAACCACAATGAGATATCACTTAACTCCAGTAGGAATGGCCTTTATCAAAAAGTCCCAAAACTATACATGTTGGTGTGGGTGTGGCGAGATAGGTACATTCATAAACTGCTGGTGGGACTGTAAACTAGTGCAGCCCCTGTGGAAAGCAATGTGGAGATACCTTAAACAGATTCAAGTAGACCTACCATTCGATCCAGCAATTCCATTATTGGACATCTGCCCAGAAGAACAAAAGTCATTCTATAAAAAAGACACCTGCACCTGAATGATTATAGCAGCACAATTCACAATCACAAAGATGTGGAAACAACCCAAATGCCCATCAATTCATGAATGGATTAGCAAAATGTGGTATATGTATACCATGGAATATTACTCAGCTATTAGAAATAATGGCGATATGGCATCTCTTTGGTTCTCCTGGAGAGAGCTGGATCCCATTCTATTAAGTGAAGTATCCCAAGAATGGAAAAATAAGCACCACATGTACTCACCAGCAAATTGGTTTCCCTGAGTGCACATTTGGGAACAACACCAATTGGGTATCGGACAGAGGTTGGGGCCGGGTGGAAGGGATGGGTGTATACCTACTTGATGAATGTGATGTGCACTGCCTGGGGAATGGACACCCTTCAAGTTCTAACTGGGGGGGATGGGGTGGGGGAGAGGAGGGGTGCACACCTACATGATGAATGTGATGTGCACTGACTAGGGAATGGACAAAATTGAAGCTCAGAATCGGGGGAAAGGGGAGGCATGGGGAATGTATATAGCCTGATCTTTTGTACCCCCATAATGAGCTAACAAACAAACAAACAAACAAAAAAGAATCGTTTGATTCATCAGCTGGGAATACACCATGGTTCTTTAAAGACCTCTATGCGTGGGCCCAGGTAACTGGCAAGTTCCAAGAAGTATGCCACAGAGCTTTTGAAATAACCACTACGTTGAGAATTATTTGCTAGTTTTTGCACCACCTTTCACCATAATTGTGATAAGGTTGGTCCGTGCCTCCTTCAACCCAAGATGGCTGGGGCGGACAAAAGTATGCTGAGGCCTAGTTCACTTGGTGTTGCCGATAGTTGGTACTGGAGCCTGGCAAGAAGCCATGTTATTAAGAGTCATTCCACCATCCTTTCTCCATCATTTTAAAAGGCAGAACACCTTTTTCCAGTTATCATAAGAATGAGTTGCTGGAGGGGACGTTTTTGAGTGGGGTCGGGTGGTGCGTTGAGGGGAAGGCTCTCTGTCTGTCTGGTGGTTTGTCTTTATTATGCCCAAAGAGGAGAGGTGGGCATGTGTGTGGCAGGTGAAAAGTACGGATCCTGTTTCAGTCTTAGACTGAAACAGGATCCGCACTTTTCAGCCAGTTCCTTTACGAATCCTTTGATTCATCAGCTGGGAATCCACCATGGCTGTCGAGACTCCTCTATGTGTGGGTCCAGGTAACTGGCTAGTTCCAAGATGTATGCCGCAGAGCTTTGGAAATAACCACTACATTGAGTATTATTTGCCAGTTTTTGCAGCAACTTTCACAATGATTGTGAAAAGGTTAGGCAGTGCATCCTGAAACCCAAGCTGGCTTCCACAGAAAAAACTACGGTTAGGCCAATCTCCCTTGGAGTTGCCGATAATTGGTACTGGTCCGTGGCAAGAAGCCATTCCTTTAAGTATCATTCCACCTTCCTTTCACAACTATTTTAAAAGGCAGAGCACCTATTGCCATTTAGCTTAAGGATGAGTCGCTGGAGGAAACGTTTTTGTGTGGGGTGGGAGAGGCAGAGCCAGGCCCTCTGTCAGTCCAGTGGTTTGTTTTTATTATCCCCGGAGAGGAGAAGTGGACATGTGTGTGGCAAGTGAAAAGTGTGGATCCTGTTTCAGTCTTAGACTGATACAGGATCGGCACTTTTCATCCTGTTCCTTTAAGAATCCTTTGCTTCATCAGCTGGGAATCCACCATAGTTCTCTACACCCCACTATGTGTGGACCCACGTAACAGGCTAGTTCAAAGAAGTATGCCACAGAGCATTTGAAATAACCACTACCATGGAAATTATTTGCCAGCTTTTCCAGCACTTTTACCATAATTTTGATAAGGTTCATTTGTGCTTCCTTAAACCCTAGATGGCTTCCATGGACAAACCTATACTGAGGGTTCTCTCGCTTGGTGTTGCCAATACTTGGTACGGGAGTCTGACAAGAATCCAGTCTTTTAATTATCATTGCCCCATCCTTTCTCCCTTATATTAAAAGGTGAGCAACTTTCGGCAGTTAGCATAAGGATGAGTCAACGGAGGGGACGTTTTTGGGTGGGATCGGGGTGGTTTGGGGGACAGTCCCTCTGTCAGTCTGGTTGTTTGTGTTTATTATGCCCAGACAGGGAAGTGGATATATTTGTGGCAGGTGAAATGTGCGGATCCTGTTTCAGTTAGACTGAAACAGTATCCGCACTTTTCAGCCGGTTCCATTAAAAATCCTTTGATTCATCAGCTGGGAATCCACCATGGTTCCTTAGAACCCTCCATGCATGGGCCCATGAACTGGCCTGTACCAAGATGTATGCTGCACAGCTTTTGAGATAAACACTACGTGTAGAATTATTTGCCAGTTTCTGCAGCACATATCACCATAATTGTGATAAGGATCGTCTGTGCCTCCTTAAACACAAGATGGCTGCCACGGAGAAAACTATGCTGAGGCCTAGGTCACTTGGATTTCACGACACTTGTTACTGGAGGCTGGAAGGAGGCCATTCTTTTAAGTATCATTCCACCATACTTTCCCCATTATTTTAAAATGCACGGAAACCTTTGCAAGTTAGCATAATAATTAGTAGCTGGAGGGGACATTTTTATTTGTGGGGTCGGAGTGGGTGGGGGGCGCAGGCCCTCTGTCAGTTCGCTGGATGGTTTTTATTTTCCCCAGACCGGAGAAGTGGGCATGTGTGTGGCAGGTAAAAAGTTCGGACCCCGTTTCTGTCTTAGACTGAAACAGAAACCGCACTTTTCACCCCGTTCCATTAAGAATCCCTTGCTTCATCAGCTGGGAATCCACCATGGGCCTCTAGACTGCTCTATGCGTGGGCCCAGTTAACTGGCTAGTTCAAAGAATTATGCCGCAGAGCTTTTCAAGTAACCACTACCATGAGAATTACTTGACCGCTTTTGCAGCACCTTTCACCATAATTGTGATAAGGTTCATCTGTGCCTCCTTAAACCCAAGATGGCTGCCAGGGACAAACGTGTGCTGAGGCCTAGGTGACTTGCTGTTGCCAATACTTGGTATGGGAGTCTGGAAATAAGCCAGTCTTTTAGGTATAATTCCACCATTCTATCTCCATTATTTTAAAAGGCAGAGGACGTATTGCCAGATAGCATAAGGATCAGTCGCTGGAGGGCACGATTTTGTGTGGGGTGGTGGGGGGCGGGGGCAGGCCATCTGTCAATCCGATGGGTTGTTTTTGTTATCCCTAGAGAGGAGAAGTGGGCATGTGTGTTGCAGGCAAAAAGTCCGAATCCTGTTTCAGTCAGGATCTGCACTTTTCAGCCCGTTCCTTTAAGAATCCTTAGATTCATCACCTTGGAATCCACCATGGTTCTCTAGACCCCTCTATGCGTGGGCCCAGGTAACAGGCTTCTTCCAAGAAGTATGCCACAGAGCTTTTGAATTAAACAGTACGTTGAGAATTATTTGCCGGGTTTTCAGCACGTTTCAACATAATTATGATAAAGTTTGTATATGCCTCCTTAAACCCAACATGGCTGCCACGGGCATAACTATGCTGAGGCGTAGCTGACTTGGTGTTGCCTATTTTTGTTAGTGGAGACTGACAAGAAGCCATTCTTCTAAGTATCATCCCACCACCATTTTTCCATTGTTTTAAAATGCAGGGAAATTTTGCAAGTTAGCATTATAATTAGTAGCTGGAGGGTACGGTTTTTTTTGTGTGTGTGTGTGGTCGATGTGGATGGGGGGGTCAGGTCCTCTGTCAGTTCGCTGGTTAGTTTTTATTATCCCCAGAGAGGAGAAGTGGGCATGTGTTTGGCAGGTGAAAAGGGCGGATTCTGTTTCAGAGAATTAACGATGATCCCCATGGTCATCCCGTTCCTTTAATAATCCTTTACTTCATCAGCTGGAAATCCACCATGGTTCTCTATACTCCTCTTTGCGTGGGAACAGGTAACTGGCATGTTCCAAGAAGTATGCCGCAGAGCTTTTCAATTAACCACTACGTTGAAAATTATTTGCAGGTGTTCAGCGTTTTACCATAATTGTGAGAACCTTTGTTTGTGCCTCCTGAAACCCAAGAAGGCTGCGACGGACATAACTATGCTGAAGAGTAGCTGACTTGGTGTTGCCTATTTTTGTTAGTGGAGACTGACAAGAAGCCATTCTTCTAAGTATCATCCCACCACCATTTTTCCATTGTTTTAAAATGCAGGGAAATTTTGCAAGTTAGCATTATAATCAGTAGCTGGAGGGTACGGTTTTTTTTTGTGTGTGTGGTCGATGTGGATGGGGGGGGTCAGGCCCTCTGTCAGTTCGCTGGTTATTTTTTATTATCCCCAGAGAGGAGAAGTGGGTATGTGTTTGGCAGGTGAAAAGGGCAGATTCTGTTTCAGAGAATTAACGATGATCCCCATGGTCATCCCTTTCCTTTAATAATCCTTTACTTCATCAGCTGGAAATCCACCATGGTTCTCTATACACCTCTTTGCGTGGGAACAGGTAACTGCCTTGTTCCAAGAAGTATGCCGCAGAGCTTTTCAATTAACCACTACGTTGAAAATTATTTGCAGGTGTTCAGCGTTTCACCATAATTGTGAGAACCTTTGTTTGTGCCTCCTGAAACCCAAGAAGGCTGCGACGGACATAACTATGCTGAGGCGTAGCTGACTTGGTTTTGCCTATTTTTGTTAGTGGAGACTGACAAGGATCCATTCTTGTAAGTATCATCTCACCATCATTTTTCCATTGTTTAAAAATGCAGGAAAATTTTGCAAGTTAGCATTATAATTAGTAGCTGGAGGCTACGGTTTTTTTTGTTTTTTTTTTCCTGTGGGGTCGGTGTGGATGTGTTGGTCAGGCCCTCTGTCAGTTCCCCGGTTGGTTTTTATTATCCCCAGAGAGGAGAAGTGGGTATTAGTATGGCAGGTGAAAACTGCGGATCCTTTTCAGAGAATTAAACAGGATCAGCATGGTAATCCCGTTCCTTTAAGAATCCTTTGCTTCATGAGCTGGGAATCCACCATGGTTCTATATACTTGTCTATGCGTGGGCACAGGAAACTGGCTAGTTCCAAGAAGTATGCCTCAGAGCTTTTCAATGAACCAGTATGTTGACAATCCTTTGCAGGTTTTCAGCGTTTCACCATAATTGTGATAACGTGTGTATGTGCCTACTGAAACCAAATATGGCTGCTACGGACATAACTATGCTCAGGCGTAGCTGACTTGGTGTTGCCTATTTTTGTCAGTGGAGACTGACAAGAAGCCATTCTTCTAAGTATCATCCCACCATCATTTCTCCATTGTTTAAAAATGCAGGGAAATTTTGCAAATTGGGGTTATAATTAGTAGCTGGAGGGTACTTTTTTGTTTTGTGGGGTCGGCCAGG
Organism: Eulemur rufifrons; assembly: GCF_041146395.1. NCBI lineage: Eukaryota > Metazoa > Chordata > Mammalia > Primates > Lemuridae > Eulemur > Eulemur rufifrons. The sequence goes on from NW_027182939.1 coordinate 243,827, forward strand.
ATGGGTGTTCAGCCTCTCTGTCAGATCGCTGGTTTGTTTTTATTATCCCCAGAGAAGAGTAGTGGGCATGTGTTTGGAAGGTGAAAAGCGCGGATTCTGTTTCAGAGAATTAAACAGGATCCGCATGGTCATCTCATTCCTTTAAGAATCCTTTGCTTCATCAGCTGGGATTCCACCATGTTTCTATATACTCCTCTATGCGTGGGTACAGGTACCTAGCTTGTTCCAAGAATTATGCTGGAGAGTTTTCAAATTAACCAGTACGTTGAAAATTATTTGCAGGTTTTCAGCGTTTCACCGTAATTGTGATAACGTTTGTATGTCCCTCCTGAAACCCAAGAAGGCTGCGACGGACATAACTATGCTGAGGAGTAGCTGACTTGGTGTTGCCTATTTTTGTTAGTGGAGACAGACAAGAAGCCATTCTTCTAAGTATCATCCCACCACCATTTTTCCATTGTTTTAAAATGCAGGGAAATTTTGCAAGTTAGCATTATAATTAGTAGCTGGAGGGTACGGTTTTTTTTTGTGTGTGTGGTCGATGTGGATGGCAGGGGGGGTCAGGCCCTCTGTCAGTTCGCTGGTTAGTTTTTATTATCCCCAGAGAGGAGAAGTGGGCATGTGTTTGGCAGGTGATAAGGGCGGATTCTGTTTCAGAGAATTAACGATGATCCCCATGGTCATCCCTTTCCTTTAATAATCCTTTACTTCATCAGCTGGATATCCACCATGGTTCTCTATACTCCTCTTTGCGTGGGAACAGGTAACTGCCTTGTTCCAAGAAGTATGCCGCAGAGCTTTTCAATTAACCACTACGTTGAAAATTATTTGCAGGTGTTCAGCGTTTCACCATAATTGTGAGATCCTTTGTTTGTGCCTCCTGAAACCCAAGAAGGCTGCGACGGACATATCTATGCTGAGGAGTAGCTGACCTGGTGTAGCCTATTTTTGTTAGTGGAGACTGACAAGAAGCCATTCTTCTAGTATCATCCCACCACCATTTTTCCATTGTTTTAAAATGCAGAGGAAGGCTGCGACGGACATAACTATGCTGAGGAGTAGCTGACTTGGTGTTGCCTATTTTTGTTAGTGGAGACTGACAAGAAGCCATTCTTCTAAGTATCATCCCACCACCATTTTTCCATTGTTTTAAAATGCAGGGAAATTTTGCAAGTTAGCATTATAATTAGTAGCTGGAGGGTACGGTTTTTTTTTGTGTGTGTGGTCGATGTGGATGGTGGGGGTCAGGCCCTCTGTCAGTTCGCTGGTTAGTTTTTATTATCCCCAGAGAGGAGAAGTGGGCATGTGTTTGGCAGGTGAAAAGGGCGGATTCTGTTTCAGAGAATTAACGATGATCCCCATGGTCATCCCGTTCCTTTAATAATCCTTTACTTCATCAGCTGGAAATCCACCATGGTTCTCTATACTCCTCTTTGCGTGGGAACAGGTAACTGCCTTGTTCCAAGAAGTATGCCGCAGAGCTTTTCAATTAACCAGTACGTTGAAAATTATTTGCAGGTGTTCAGCGTTTCACCATAATTGTGATAACGTTTGTTTGTGCCTCCTGAAACCCAAGAAGGCTGCGACGGACATAACTATGCTGAGGAGTAGCTGACTTGGTGTTGCCTATTTTTGTTAGTGGAGACTGACAAGAATCCATTCTTCTTAGTATCATCCCACCACCATTTTTCTATTTTTTTAAAATGCAGGGAAATTTTGCAAGTTAGCATTATAATTAGTAGCTGGAGGGTACGGTTTTTTTTTTTTGTGTGTGGTCAATGTGGATGGGGGGGGGGTCAGGCCTTCTGTCAGTTCGCTGGTTAGTTTTTATTATCCCCAGAGAGGAGAAGTGGGCATGTGTTTGGCAGGTCAAAAGGGTGGATTCTGTTTCAGAGAATTAACGATGATCCCCATGGTCATCCCTTTCCTTTAATAATCCTTTACTTCATCAGCTGGAAAACCACCATGGTTCTCTATACTCCTCTTTGCGTGGGAACAGGTAACTGCCTTGTTCCAAGAAGTATGCCGCAGAGCTTTTCAATTAACCCCTACGTTGAAAATTATTTGCAGGTGTTCAGCGTTTCACCATAATTGTGAGAACCTTTGTTTGTGCCTCCTGAAACCCAAGAAGGCTGCGACGGACATAACTATGCTGAGGAGTAGCTGACTTGGTGTTGCCTATTTTTGTTAGTGGAGACTGACAAGAAGCCATTCTTCTAAGTATCATCCCACCACCATTTTTCCATTGTTTTAAAATGCAGGGAAATTTTGCAAGTTAGCATTATAATTAGTAGCTGGAGGGTACGGTTTTTTTTTTGTGTGTGTGGTCAATGTGGATGGTGGGGGTCAGGCCCTCTGTCAGTTCGCTGGTTAGTTTTTATTATCCCCAGAGAGGAGAAGTGGGCATGTGTTTGGCAGGTGAAAAGGGCGGATTCTGTTTCAGAGAATTAACGATGATCCCCATGGTGATCCCGTTCCTTTAATAATCCTTTACTTCATCAGCTGGAAATCCACCATGGTTCTATATACTCCTCTTTGCGTGGGAACAGGTAACTGCCTTGTTCCAAGAAGTATGCCGCAGAGCTTTTCAATTAACCACTACGTTGAAAATTTTTTGCAGGTGTTCAGCGTTTTACCATAATTGTGAGAACCTTTGTTTGTGCCTCCTGAAACCCAAGAAGGCTGCGATGGACATAGCTATGCTGAGGAGTAGCTGACTTGGTGTTGCCTATTTTTGTTAGTGGGGACTGACAAGAAGCCATTCTTCTAAGTATCATCCCACCACCATTTTTCCATTGTTTTAAAATGCAGGGAAATTTTGCAAGTTAGCATTATAATTAGTAGCTGGAGGGTACGGTTTTTTTTTTGTGTGTGTGGTCGATGTGGATGGGGGGGTCAGGCCCTCTGTCAGTTCGCTGGTTAGTTTTTATTATCCCCAGAGTGGAGAAGTGGGCATGTGTTTGGCAGGTGAAAAGGGCGGATTCTGTTTCAGAGAATTAACGATGATCCTCATGGTCATCCCGTTCCTTTAATAATCCTTTACTTCATCAGCTGGAAATCCACCACGGTTCTATATACTCCTCTTTACGTGGGAACAGGTAACTGCCTTGTTTGAAGAAGTATGCCGCAGAGCTTTTCAATTAACCACTACGTTGAAAATTATTTGCAGGTGTTCAGCGTTTCACCATAATTGTGAGAACCTTTGTTTGTGCCTCCTGAAACCCAAGAAGGCAGCGACGGACATAACTATGCTGAGGAGTAGCTGACTTGGTGTTGCCTATTTTTGTTAGTGGAGACTGACAAGAAGCCATTCTTCTAAGTATCATCCCACCACCATTTTTCCATTGTTTTAAAATGCAGGGAAATTTTGCAAGTTAGCATTATAATTAGTAGCTGGAGGGTACAGTTTTTTTTTGTGTGTGTCGTGGATGTGGATGGGGGGGGTCAGGCCCTCTGTCAGTTCGCTGGTTAGTTTTTATTATCCCCAGAGAGGAGAAGTGGGCATGTGTTTGGCAGGTGAAAAGGGCGGATTCTGTTTCAGAGAATTAACGATGATCCCCATGGTCATCCCGTTCCTTTAATAATCCTTTATTTCATCAGCTGGATATCCACCATGGTTCTCTATACTCCTCTTTGCGTGGGAACAGGAAACTGCCTTGTTCCAAGAAATATGCCGCTGAGCTCTTCAATTAACCACTACGTTGAAAATTATTTTCAGGTGTTCAGCGTTTCACCATAATTGTGAGAACCTTTGTTTGTGCCTCCTGAAACCCAAGAAGGCTGAGACGGACATATCTATGCTGAGGAGTAGCTGACTTGGTGTTGCCTATTTTTGTTAGTGGAGACTGACAAGAAGCCATTCTTCTGGTATCAGCCCACCATCATTTTTCCATTGTTTTAAAATGCAGAAGAAGGCTGCGACGGACATAACTATGCTGAGGAGTAGCTGACTTGGTGTTGCCTATTTTTGTTAGTGGAGACTGACAAGGATCCATTCTTGTAAGTATCATCTCACCATCATTTTTCCATTGTTTAAAAATGCAGGAAAATTTTGCAAGTTAGCATTATAATTAGTAGCTGGAGGCTACGGTGTTTTTTTTTTTTTTTTTTCCTGTGGGGTCGGTGTGGATGTGTTGGTCAGGCCCTCTGTCAGTTCCCCGGTTGGTTTTTATTATCCCCAGAGAGGAGAAGTGGGTATTAGTATGGCAGGTGAAAACTGCGGATCCTTTTCAGAGAATTAAACAGGATCCGCATGGTAATCCCGTTCCTTTAAGAATCCTTTGCTTCATGAGCTGGGAATCCACCATGGTTCTATATACTTGTCTATGCGTGGGCACAGGAAACTGGCTAGTTCCAAGAAGTATGCCTCAGAGCTTTTCAATTAACCAGTATGTTGACAATCCTTTGCAGGTTTTCAGCGTTTCACCATAATTGTGATAACGTGTGTATGTGCCTACTGAAACCAAATATGGCTGCTACGGACATAACTATGCCGAGGCGTAGCTGACTTGGTGTTGCCTATTTTTGTCAGTGGAGACTGACAAGAAGCCATTCTTCTAAGTATCATCCCACCATCATTTCTCCATTGTTTAAAAATGCAGGGAAATTTTGCAAATTGGGGTTATAATTAGTAGCTGGAGGGTACTTTTTTGTTTTGTGGGGTCGGCCAGGATGGGTGTTCAGCCCCTCTGTCAGATCGCTGGTTTGTTTTTATTATCCCCAGAGAAGAGTAGTGGGCATGTGTTTGGAAGGTGAAAAGTGCGGATTCTGTTTCAGAGAATTAAACAGGATCCGCATGGTCATCTCATTCCTTTAAGAATCCTTTGCTTCATCAGCTGGGATTCCACCATGTTTCTATATACTCCTCTATGCGTGGACACAGGTACCTAGCTTGTTCCAAGAATTATGCTGGAGAGTTTTCAAATTAACCAGTACGTTGAAAATTATTTGCAGGTTCTCAGCGTTTCACCATAATTGTGATAACGTTTGTATGTCCCTCCTGAAACCCAAGAAGGCTGCGACGGACATAACTATGCTGAGGAGTAGCTGACTTGGTGTTGCCTATTTTTGTTAGTGGAGACAGACAAGAAGCCATTCTTCTAAGTATGATCCCACCACCATTTTTCCATTGTTTTAAAATGCAGGGAAATTTTGCAAGTTAGCATTATAATTAGTAGCTGGAGGGTACGGGTTTTTTTTTTGTGTGTGTGGTCGATGTGGATGGTGGCGGTCAGGCCCTCTGTCAGTTTGCTGGTTAGTTTTTATTATCCCCAGAGAGGAGAAGTGGGCATGTGTTTGGCAGGTGAAAAGGGCGGATTCTGTTTCAGAGAATTAACGATGATCCCCATGGTCATCCCGTTCCTTTAATAATCCTTTACTTCATCAGCTGGAAATCCACCATGGTTCTATATACTCCTCTTAGCGCGGGAACAGATAACTGCCTTGTTCCAAGAAGTATGCCGCAGAGCTTTTCAATTAACCACTACGTTGAAAATTATTTGCTGGTGTTCAGCGTTTCACCATAATTGTGAGAACCTTTGTTGGTGCCTCCTGAAACCCAAGAAGGCTGCGATGGACATAACTATGCTGAGGAGTAGCTGACTTGGTGTTGCCTATTTTTGTTAGTGGAGACCGACAAGAAGCCATTCTTCTAAGTATGATCCCACCACCATTTTTCCATTGTTTTAAAATGCAGGGAAATTTTGCAAGTTAGCATTATAATTAGTAGCTGGAGGGTTCGGTTTTTTTTTTTTGTGTGGTCAATGTGGATGTTGGGGGTCAGGCCCTCTGTCAGTTCGCTGGTTAGTTTTTATTATCCCCAGAGAGGAGATGTGGGCATATGTTTGGCAGGTGAAAAGGGCGGATTCTGTTTCAGAGAATTAACGATGATCCCCATGGTGATCCTGTTCCTTTAATAATCCTTTATTTCATCAGCTGGAAATCCACCATGGTTCTATATACTCCTCTTTGCGTGGGAACAGGTAACTGGCTTGTTCCAAGAAGTATGCCGCAGAGCTTTTCAATTAACCACTACGTTGAAAATTATTTGCAGGTGTTCAGCGTTTCACAATAATTGTGATAACGTGTGTTTGTGCCTCCTGAAACCCAAGAAGGCTGCGACGGACATATCTATGCTGAGGAGTAGCTGACTTGGTGTTGCCTGTTTTTGTTAGTGGAGACTGACAAGAAGCCATTCTTCTAAGTATCATCCCACCACCATTTTTCCATTGTTTTAAAATGCAGGGAAATTTTGCAAGTTAGCATTATAATTAGTCGCTGGAGGGTACGGTTTTTTTTTGTGTGTGGGGTCGATGTGGATGGGGGGGTTCAGGCCCTCTGTCAGTTCACTGGTTAGTTTTTATTATCCCCAGAGAGGAGAAGTGGGCATGTGTTTGGCAGGTGAAAAGGGCGGATTCTGTTTCAGAGAATTAACTATGATCCCCATGGTCATCCCGTTCCTTTAATAATCCTTTACTTCATCAGCTGGAAAACCACCATGGTTCTGTATACTCCTCTTTGCGTGGGAACAGGTAACTGCCTTGTTCCAAGAAGTATGCCGCAGAGCTTTTCAATTAACCACTACGTTGAAAATTTTTTGCAGGTGTTCAGCGTTTTACCATAATTGTGAGAACCTTTGTTTGTGCCTCCTGAAACCCAAGAAGGCTGCGATGGACATAGCTATGCTGAGGAGTAGCTGACTTGGTGTTGCCTATTTTTGTTAGTGGGGACTGACAAGAAGCCATTCTTCTAGGTATCATCCCACCACCATTTTTCCATTGTTTTAAAATGCAGGGAAATTTTGCAAGTTAGCATTATAATTAGTAGCTGGAGGGTACGGTTTTTTTTTTGTGTGTGTGGTCGATGTGGATGGGGGGGTCAGGCCCTCTGTCAGTTCGCTGGTTAGTTTTTATTATCCCCAGAGTGGAGAAGTGGGCATGTGTTTGGCAGGTGAAAAGGGCGGATTCTGTTTCAGAGAATTAACGATGATCCTCATGGTCATCCCGTTCCTTTAATAATCCTTTACTTCATCAGCTGGAAATCCACCACGGTTCTATATACTCCTCTTTACGTGGGAACAGGTAACTGCCTTGTTTGAAGAAGTATGCCGCAGAGCTTTTCAATTAACCACTACGTTGAAAATTATTTGCAGGTGTTCAGCGTTTCACCATAATTGTGAGAACCTTTGTTTGTGCCTCCTGAAACCCAAGAAGGCAGCGACGGACATAACTATGCTGAGGAGTAGCTGACTTGGTGTTGCCTATTTTTGTTAGTGGAGACTGACAAGAAGCCATTCTTCTAAGTATCATCCCACCACCATTTTTCCATTGTTTTAAAATGCAGGGAAATTTTGCAAGTTAGCATTATAATTAGTAGCTGGAGGGTACAGTTTTTTTTTGTGTGTGTCGTGGATGTGGATGGGGGGGGTCAGGCCCTCTGTCAGTTCGCTGGTTAGTTTTTATTATCCCCAGAGAGGAGAAGTGGGCATGTGTTTGGCAGGTGAAAAGGGCGGATTCTGTTTCAGAGAATTAACGATGATCCCCATGGTCATCCCGTTCCTTTAATAATCCTTTACTTCATCAGCTGGATATCCACCATGGTTCTCTATACTCCTCTTTGCGTGGGAACAGGAAACTGCCTTGTTCCAAGAAATATGCCGCTGAGCTCTTCAATTAACCACTACGTTGAAAATTATTTTCAGGTGTTCAGCGTTTCACCATAATTGTGAGAACCTTTGTTTGTGCCTCCTGAAACCCAAGAAGGCTGAGACGGACATATCTATGCTGAGGAGTAGCTGACTTGGTGTTGCCTATTTTTGTTAGTGGAGACTGACAAGAAGCCATTCTTCTGGTATCAGCCCACCATCATTTTTCCATTGTTTTAAAATGCAGAAGAAGGCTGCGACGGACATAACTATGCTGAGGAGTAGCTGACTTGGTGTTGCCTATTTTTGTTAGTGGAGACTGACAAGGATCCATTCTTGTAAGTATCATCTCACCATCATTTTTCCATTGTTTAAAAATGCAGGAAAATTTTGCAAGTTAGCATTATAATTAGTAGCTGGAGGCTACGGTGTTTTTTTTTTTTTTTTTTCCTGTGGGGTCGGTGTGGATGTGTTGGTCAGGCCCTCTGTCAGTTCCCCGGTTGGTTTTTATTATCCCCAGAGAGGAGAAGTGGGTATTAGTATGGCAGGTGAAAACTGCGGATCCTTTTCAGAGAATTAAACAGGATCCGCATGGTAATCCCGTTCCTTTAAGAATCCTTTGCTTCATGAGCTGGGAATCCACCATGGTTCTATATACTTGTCTATGCGTGGGCACAGGAAACTGGCTAGTTCCAAGAAGTATGCCTCAGAGCTTTTCAATTAACCAGTATGTTGACAATCCTTTGCAGGTTTTCAGCGTTTCACCATAATTGTGATAACGTGTGTATGTGCCTACTGAAACCAAATATGGCTGCTACGGACATAACTATGCCGAGGCGTAGCTGACTTGGTGTTGCCTATTTTTGTCAGTGGAGACTGACAAGAAGCCATTCTTCTAAGTATCATCCCACCATCATTTCTCCATTGTTTAAAAATGCAGGGAAATTTTGCAAATTGGGGTTATAATTAGTAGCTGGAGGGTACTTTTTTGTTTTGTGGGGTCGGCCAGGATGGGTGTTCAGCCCCTCTGTCAGATCGCTGGTTTGTTTTTATTATCCCCAGAGAAGAGTAGTGGGCATGTGTTTGGAAGGTGAAAAGTGCGGATTCTGTTTCAGAGAATTAAACAGGATCCGCATGGTCATCTCATTCCTTTAAGAATCCTTTGCTTCATCAGCTGGGATTCCACCATGTTTCTATATACTCCTCTATGCGTGGACACAGGTACCTAGCTTGTTCCAAGAATTATGCTGGAGAGTTTTCAAATTAACCAGTACGTTGAAAATTATTTGCAGGTTCTCAGCGTTTCACCATAATTGTGATAACGTTTGTATGTCCCTCCTGAAACCCAAGAAGGCTGCGACGGACATAACTATGCTGAGGAGTAGCTGACTTGGTGTTGCCTATTTTTGTTAGTGGAGACAGACAAGAAGCCATTCTTCTAAGTATGATCCCACCACCATTTTTCCATTGTTTTAAAATGCAGGGAAATTTTGCAAGTTAGCATTATAATTAGTAGCTGGAGGGTACGGGTTTTTTTTTTGTGTGTGTGGTCGATGTGGATGGTGGCGGTCAGGCCCTCTGTCAGTTTGCTGGTTAGTTTTTATTATCCCCAGAGAGGAGAAGTGGGCATGTGTTTGGCAGGTGAAAAGGGCGGATTCTGTTTCAGAGAATTAACGATGATCCCCATGGTCATCCCGTTCCTTTAATAATCCTTTACTTCATCAGCTGGAAATCCACCATGGTTCTATATACTCCTCTTAGCGCGGGAACAGATAACTGCCTTGTTCCAAGAAGTATGCCGCAGAGCTTTTCAATTAACCACTACGTTGAAAATTATTTGCTGGTGTTCAGCGTTTCACCATAATTGTGAGAACCTTTGTTGGTGCCTCCTGAAACCCAAGAAGGCTGCGATGGACATAACTATGCTGAGGAGTAGCTGACTTGGTGTTGCCTATTTTTGTTAGTGGAGACCGACAAGAAGCCATTCTTCTAAGTATGATCCCACCACCATTTTTCCATTGTTTTAAAATGCAGGGAAATTTTGCAAGTTAGCATTATAATTAGTAGCTGGAGGGTTCGGTTTTTTTTTTTTGTGTGGTCAATGTGGATGTTGGGGGTCAGGCCCTCTGTCAGTTCGCTGGTTAGTTTTTATTATCCCCAGAGAGGAGATGTGGGCATATGTTTGGCAGGTGAAAAGGGCGGATTCTGTTTCAGAGAATTAACGATGATCCCCATGGTGATCCTGTTCCTTTAATAATCCTTTATTTCATCAGCTGGAAATCCACCATGGTTCTATATACTCCTCTTTGCGTGGGAACAGGTAACTGGCTTGTTCCAAGAAGTATGCCGCAGAGCTTTTCAATTAACCACTACGTTGAAAATTATTTGCAGGTGTTCAGCGTTTCACAATAATTGTGATAACGTGTGTTTGTGCCTCCTGAAACCCAAGAAGGCTGCGACGGACATATCTATGCTGAGGAGTAGCTGACTTGGTGTTGCCTGTTTTTGTTAGTGGAGACTGACAAGAAGCCATTCTTCTAAGTATCATCCCACCACCATTTTTCCATTGTTTTAAAATGCAGGGAAATTTTGCAAGTTAGCATTATAATTAGTCGCTGGAGGGTACGGTTTTTTTTTGTGTGTGGGGTCGATGTGGATGGGGGGGTTCAGGCCCTCTGTCAGTTCACTGGTTAGTTTTTATTATCCCCAGAGAGGAGAAGTGGGCATGTGTTTGGCAGGTGAAAAGGGCGGATTCTGTTTCAGAGAATTAACTATGATCCCCATGGTCATCCCGTTCCTTTAATAATCCTTTACTTCATCAGCTGGAAAACCACCATGGTTCTGTATACTCCTCTTTGCGTGGGAACAGGTAACTGCCTTGTTCCAAGAAGTATGCCGCAGAGCTTTTCAATTAACAACTACGTTGAAAATTATTTGCAGGTGTTCAGCGTTTCACCATAATTGTGAGAACCTTTGTTTGTGCCTCCTGAAACCCAAGAAGGCAGCGACGGACATAACTATGCTGAGGAGTAGCTGACTTGGTGTTGCCTATTTTTGTTAGTGGAGACTGACAAGAAGCCATTCTTCAAAGTATCATCCCACCACCATTTTTCCATTGTTTTAAAATGCAGGGAAATTTTGCAAGTTAGCATTATAATTAGTAGCTGGAGGGTACGGTTTTTTTTTGTGTGTGTGGTCGATGTGGATGGGGGGGGGGTCAGGCCCTCTGTCAGTTCGCTGGTTAGTTTTTATTATCCCCAGAGAGGAGAAGTGGGCATGTGTTTGGCAGGTGATAAGGGCGGATTCTGTTTCAGAGAATTAACGATGATCCCCATGGTCATCCCTTTCCTTTAATAATCCTTTACTTCATCAGCTGGATATCCACCATGGTTCTCTGTACTCCTCTTTGCGTGGGAACAGGTAACTGCCTTGTTCCAAGAAGTATGCCGCAGAGCTTTTCAATTAACCACTACGTTGAAAATTATTTTCAGGTGTTCAGCGTTTCACCATAATTGTGAGAAACTTTGTTTGTGCCTCCTGAAACCCAAGAAGGCTGCGACGGACATATCTATGCTGAGGAGTAGCTGACTTGGTGTTGCCTATTTTTGTTAGTGGGGACTGACAAGAAGCCATTCTTCTAGTATCATCCCACCACCATTTTTCCATTGTTTTAAAATGCAGAGGAAGGCTGCGACGGACATAACTATGCTGAGGAGTAGCTGACTTGGTGTTGCCTATTTTTGTTAGTGGAGACTGACAAGAAGCCATTCTTCTTAGTATCATCCCACCACCATTTTTCCATTGTTTTAAAATGCAGGGAAATTTTGCAAGTTAGCATTATAATTAGTAGCTGGAGGGTACGGTTTTTTTTTTTGTGTGTGGTCGATGTGGATGGTGGGGGTCAGGCCCTCGGTCAGTTCGCTGGTTAGTTTTTATTATCCCCAGAGAGGAGAAGTGGGCATGTGTTTGGCAGGTGAAAAGGGCGGATTCTGTTTCAGAGAATTAACTATGATCCCCATGGTCATCCCTTTCCTTTAATAATCCTTTACTTCATCAGCTGGAATCCACCATCGTTCTCTATACTCCTCTTTGCGTGGGAACAGGTAACTGCCTTGTTCCAAGAAGTATGCCGCAGAGCTTTTCAATTAACCACTACGTTGAAAATTATTTGCAGGTGTTCAGCGTTTCACCATATTGTGAGAATCTTTGTTTGTGCCTCCTGAAACCCAAGAAGGCTGCGACGGACATAACTATGCTGAGGCGTAGCTGACTTGGTTTTGCCTATTTTTCTTAGTGGAGACTGACAAGGATCCATTCTTGTAAGTATCATCTCACCATCATTTTTCCATTGTTTAAAAATGCAGGAAGATTTTGCAAGTTAGCATTATAATTAGTAGCTGGAGGCTACGGTGTTTTTTTTTTTTTTTTTTTTTCCTGTGGGGTCGGTGTGGATTTGTTGGTCAGGCCCTCTGTCAGTTCCCCGGTTGGTTTTTATTATCCCCAGAGAGGAGAAGTGGGTATTAGTATGGCAGGTGTAAACTGCGGATCTGTTTCAGAGAATTAAACAGGATCCGCATGGTAATCCCGTTCCTTTAAGAATCCTTTGCTTCATGAGCTGGGAATCCACCATGGTTCTATATACTTGTCTATGCGTGGGCACAGGAAACTGGCTAGTTCCAAGAAGTATGCCTCAGAGCTTTTCAATTAACCAGTATGTTGACAATCCTTTGCAGGTTTTCAGCGTTTCATCATAATTGTGATCACGTGTGTATGTGCCTACTGAAACCAAATATGGCTGCTACGGACATAACTATGCTGAGGCGTAGCTGACTTGGTGTTGCCTATTTTTGTCAGTGGAGACTGACAAGAAGCCATTCTTCTAAGTATCATCCCACCATCATTTCTCCATTGTTTAAAAATGCAGGGAAATTTTGCAAATTGGCGTTATAATTAGTAGCTGGAGGGTACTTTTTTGTTTTGTGGGGTCGGTCAGGATGGGTGTTCAGCCCCTCTGTCAGATCGCTGGTTTGTTTTTATTATCCCCAGAGAAGAGTAGTGGGCATGTGTTTGGCAGGTGAAAAGTGCGGATTCTGTTTCAGAGAATTAAACAGGATCCGCATGGTCATCTCATTCCTTTAAGAATCCTTTGCTTCATCAGCTGGGATTCCACCATGTTTCTATATACTCCTCTATGCGTGGGCACAGGTACCTAGCTTGTTCCAAGAATTATGCTGGAGAGTTTTCAAATTAACCAGTACGTTGAAAATTATTTGCAGGTTTTCAGCGTTTCACCATAATTTTGATAACGTTTGTATGTCCCTCATGAAACCCAAAAAGGCAGCGACGGACATAACTATGCTGAGGAGTAGCTGACTTGGTGTTGCCTACTTTTGTTAGTGGAGACAGACAAGAAGCCATTCTTCCAAGTATGATCCCACCACCATTTTTCCATTGTTTTAAAATGCAGGGAAATTTTGCAAGTTAGCATTATAATTAGTAGCTGGAGGGTACGGTTTTTTTTTTTTTTGTGTGTGTGGTCGATGTGGATGGGAGGGGTCAGGCCCTCTGTCAGTTCGCTGGTTAGTTTTTATTATCCCCAGAGAGGAGAAGTGGGCATGTGTTTGGCAGGTGAAAAGGGCGGATTCTGTTTCAGAGAATTAACGATGATCCCCATGGTCATCCCGTTCCTTTAATAATCCTTTACTTCATCAGCTGGAAATCCACCATGGTTCTATATACTCCTCTTAGCGTGGGAACAGATAACTGCCTTGTTCCAAGAAGTATGCCGCAGAGCTTTTCAATTAACCACTACGTTGAAAATTATTTTCAGGTGTTCAGCGTTTCACCATAATTGTGAGAACCTTTGTTTGTGCATCCTGAAACCCAAGAAGGCTGCGACGGACATAACTATGCTGAGGAGTAGCTGACTTGGTGTTGCCTATTTTTGTTAGTGGAGACTGACAAGAAGCCATTCTTCTAGGTATCATCCCACCACCATTTTTCCATTGTTTTAAAATGCACGAAATTTTGCAAGTTAGCATTATAATTAGTAGCTGGAGGGTACGGTTTTTTTTTTTTTTGTGTGGTCGATGTGGATGCTGGGGGTCAGGCCCTCTGTCAGTTCGCTGGCTAGTTTTTATTATCCCCAGAGAAGAGAAGTGGGCATGTGTTTGGCAGATGAAGAGGGCGGATTCTGTTTCAGAGAATTAACGATGATCCCCATGGTCATCCCGTTCCTTTAATAATCCTTTACTTCATCAGCTGGAAATCCACCATGGTTCTATATACTCCCCTTTGCGTGGGAACAGGTAACTGCCTTGTTCCAAGAAGTATGCCGCAGAGCTTTTCAATTAACCAGTACGTTGAAAATTATTTGCAGGTGTTCACCGTTTCACCATAATTGTCAGAAACTTTGTTTGTGCCTCCTGAAACCCAAGAAGGCTGCGACGGACATAACTATGCTGAGGAGTAGCTGACTTGGTGTTGCCTATTTTTGTTAGTGGAGACTGACAAGGAGCCATTCTTCTAAGTATCATCCCACCACCATTTTTCCATTGTTTTAAAATGCAGGGAAATTTTGCAAGTTAGCATTATAATTAGTAGCTGGAGGGTACGGTTTTTTTTGTGTGTGTGGTCGATGTGGATGGTCGGGGTCAGGCCCTCTGTCAGTTCGCTGTTTAGTTTTTATTATCCCCAGAGAGGAGAAGTGGGCATGTGTTTGGCAGGTGAGAAGGGCGGATTCTGTTTCAGAGAATTAACGATGATCCCCATGGTCATCCCGTTCCTTTAATAATCCTTTACTTCATCAGCTGGAAATCCACCATGGTTCTATGTACTCCTCTTTGCGTTGGACCAGGTAACTCGCTTGTTCCATGAAGTATGCTGCAGAGCTTTTCAATTAACCGGTACGTTGAAAATTATTTGCAGGTGATCAGCATTTCACCATAATTGTGAGAACCTTTGTTTGTGCCTCCTGAAATGCAAGAAGGCTGCGATGGACATAACTATGCTGAGGCGTAGCTGACTTGGTTTTGCCTATTTTTGTTAGTGAAGACTGACAAGAATCCATTCTTGTAAGTATCATCTCACCATCATTTTTCCATTGTTTAAAAATGCAGGGAAATTTTGCAAGTTAGCATTATAATTAGTAGCTGGAGGCTACGGTGTTTTTTTTTTTTTTTTCTGTGGGGTCGGTGTGGATGTGTTGGTCAGGCCCTCTGTCAGTTCCCCGGTTGGTTTTTATTATCCCCAGAGAGGAGAAGTGGGTATTAGTATGGCAGGTGAAAACTGCGGATCTGTTTCAGAGAATTAAAGAGGATCTGCATGGTAATCCCGTTCCTTTAAGAATCCTTTGCTTCATGAGCTTGGAATTCACCATGTTTCTATATACTTGTCTATGCGTGGGCACAGGAAACTGGCTAGTTCCAAGAAGTATGCCTCAGAGCTTTTCAATTAACCAGTATGTTGACAATCCTTTGCAGGTTTTCAGCGTATCACCATAATTGTGATAACGTGTGTATGTGCCTACTGAAACCAAATATGGCTGCTACGGACATAACTATGGTGAGGCGTAGCTGACTTGGTGTTGCCTATTTTTGTCAGTGGAGACTGACAAGAAGCCATTCTTCTAAGTATCATCCCACCATCATTTCTCCTTTGTTTAAAAATGCAGGGAAATTTTGCAAAGTGGCATTATAATTAGTAGCTGGAGGGTACTTTTTTGTTTTGTGGGGTCGGTCAGGATGGGTGTTCAGGCCCTCTGTCAGATCGCTGGTTTGTTTTTATTATCCCCAGAGAAGAGTAGTGGGCATGTGTTTGGCAGGTGAAAAGTGCGGATTCTGTTTCAGAGAATTAAACAGGATCCGCATGGTCATCTCATTCCTTTAAGAATCCTTTGCTTCATCAGCTGGGATTCCACCATGTTTCTATATACTCCTCTTTGCGTGGGCACAGGTACCTGGCTTGTTCCAAGAATTATGCCGGAGAGTTTTCAAATTAACCAATACGTTGAAAATTA
The DNA here is from genome assembly GCF_041146395.1 of Eulemur rufifrons. Taxonomy (NCBI): domain Eukaryota; kingdom Metazoa; phylum Chordata; class Mammalia; order Primates; family Lemuridae; genus Eulemur; species Eulemur rufifrons. The sequence goes on from NW_027182939.1 coordinate 259,486, forward strand.
TTTGCAGGTGTTCAGTGTTTCACCATAATATTGATAACGTTTGTATGTCCCTCCTGAAACCCAAGAAGGCTGCGACGGACATAACTATGCTGAGGAGTAGCTGACTTGGTGTTGCCTATTTTTGTTCGTGGAGACAGACAAGAAGCCATTCTTCTAAGTATGATCCCACCACCATTTTTCCATTGTTTTAAAATGCAGGGAAAGTTTGCAAGTTAGCATTATAATTAGTAGCTGGAGGGTACGGTTTTTTTTTTGTGTGTGGTCGATGTGGATGGGGGGGGTCAGGCCCTCTGTCAGTTCGCTGGTTAGTTTTTATTATCCCCAGAGAGTAGAAGTGGGCATGTGTTTGGCAGGTGAAAAGGGCGGATTCTGTTTCAGAGAATTAACGATGATCCCCATGGTCATCCCGTTCCTTTAATAATCCTTTACTTCTTCAGCTGGAAATCCACCATGGTACTATATACTCCTGTTTGCGTGGGAACAGGTAACTGGCTTGTTCCAAGAAGTATGCCGCAGAGCTTTTCAATTAACCACTACGTTGAAAATAATTTGCAGGTGTTCAGCGTTTCACCATAATTGTGATAACGTGTGTTTGTGCCTCCTGAAACCCAAGAAGGCTGCGACGGACATAACTATGCTGAGGAGTAGCTGACTTGGTGTTGCCTATTTTTGTTAGTGGAGACTGACAAGAAGCCATTCTTCTAAGTATCATCCCACCACCATTTTTCCATTATTTTAAAATGCAGGGAAATTTTGCAAGTTAGCATTATAATTAGTAGCTGGAGGGTACGGTTTTTTTTTTGTGTGGTCGATGTGGATGGTGGGGGTCAGGCCCTCTGTCAGTTCGCTGGTTAGTTTTTATTATCCCCAGAGAGGAGAAGTGGGCATGTGTTTGACTGGTGAAAAGGGCGGATTCTGTTTCAGAGAATTAACGATGATCCCCATGGTCATCCCGTTCCTTTAATAATCCTTTACTTCATCAGCTGGAAATCCATCATGGTTCTATATACTCCTGTTTGCGTGGGAGCAGGTAACTGGCTTGTTCCAAGAAGTATGCCGCAGAGCTTTTCAATTAACCACTACGTTGAAAATTATTTGCAGGTGTTCAGCGTTTCACCATAATTGTGAGAACCTTTGTTTGTGCCTCCTGAAACCCAAGAAAGCTGCGACGGACATAACTATGCTGAGGATTAGCTGACTTGGTGTTGCCTATTTTTGTTAGTGGAGACTGACAAGAAGCCATTCTTCTAAGTATCATCCCACCACCATTTTTCCATTGTTTTAAAATCAAGGGAAATTTTGCAAGTTAGCATTATAATTAGTAGCTGTAGGGTACGGTTTTTTTTTTTGTGTGTGGTCGATGTGGATGGTGGGGGTCAGGCCCTCTGTCAGTTCGCTGGTTAGTTTTTATTATCCCCAGAGAGGAGAAGTGGGCATGTGTTTGGCAGGTGAAAAGGGCGGATTCTGTTTCAGAGAATTAACGATGATCCCCATGGTCATCCCGTTCCTTTAATAATCCTTTACTTCATCAGCTGGAAATCCACCATGGTTCTATATACTCCTCTTTGCGTGGGAACAGGTAACTGGCTTGTTCCAAGAAGTATGCCGCAGAGCTTTTCAATTAACCACTACGTTGAAAATTATTTGCAGATGTTCAGCGTTTCACCATAATTGTGATAACGTTTGTTTGTGCCTCCTGAAACCCAAGAAGGCTGCGACGGACATAACTATGCTGAGGCGTAGCTGACTTGGTTTTGCCTATTTTTGTTAGTGGAGTCAGACTAGAATCCATTCTTGTAAGTATCATCTCACCATCATTTTTCCATTGTTTAAAAATGCAGGAAAATTTTGCAAGTTAGCATTATAATTAGTAGGTGGAGGGTACGGTGTTTTTTTTTTTTTTTTTCCTGTCGGGTCGGTGTGGATGCGTTGGTCAGGCCCTCTGTCAGTTCGCTGGTTTGTTTTTATTATCCCCAGAGAGGAGAAGTGGGTATTAGTATGGCAGGTGAAAACTGCGGATCTGTTTCAGAGAATTAAACAGGATCCGCATGGTAATCCCGTTCCTTTAAGTATCCTTTGCTTCATGAGCAGGGAATCCACCATGGTTCTATATAATCCTCTTTGCGTGGGAACAGGTAACTGGCTTGTTCCAAGAAGTATGCCTCAGAGCTTTTCAATTAACCAGTATGTTGACAATCCTTTGCAGGTTTTCAGCGTTTCACCATAATTGTGATAACGTGTGTATGTGCCTACTGAAACCAAATATGGCTGCTACGGACATAACTATGCTGAGGCGTAGCTGACTTGGTGTTGCCTATTTTTGTCAGTGGAGACTGACAAGAAGCCATTCTTCTAAGTATCATCCCACCATCATTTCTCCATTGTTTAAAAATGCAGGGAAATTTTGCAAATTGGCATTATAATTAGTAGCTGGAGGGTACTTTTTTGTTTTGTGGGGTCGGTCAGGATGGGTGTTCAGGCCCTCTGTCAGATCGCTGGTTTGTTTTTATTATCCCCAGAGAAGAGTAGTGGGCATGTGTTTGGCAGGTGAAAAGTGCGGATTCTGTTTCAGAGAATTAAACATGATCCCCATGGTCATCTCATTCCTTTAAGAATCCTTTGCTTCATCAGCTGGGATTCCACCATGTTTCTATATACTCCTCTATGCGTGGGCACAAGTACCTGGCTTATTCCAAGAATTATGCTGGAGAGTTTTCAAATTAACCAATACGTTGAAAATTATTTGCAGGTGTTGAGCGTTTCACCATAATTGTGATAAAGTTTGTATGTCCCTCCGGAAACCTAAGAAGGCTGCGACGGACATAACTATGCTGAGGAGTAGCTGACTTGGTGTTGCCTATTTTTGTTAGTGGAGACAGACAAGAAGTCATTTTTCTAAGTATGATCCCACGACCATTTTTCCATTGTTTTAAAATGCAGGGAAATTTTGCAAGTTAGCATTATAATTAGTAGCTGGAGGGTAAGGTTTTTTTTTGTGTGTGTGTGGTCGATGTGGATGGGGGGGGGTCAGGCCCTCTGTCAGATCGCTGGTTAGTTTTTATTATCCCCAGAGAGGATAAGTGGGCATGTGTTTGGCAGGTGAAAAGGGCGGATTCTGTTTCAGAGAATTAACGATGATCCCCATGATCATCCCGTTCCTTTAATAATCCTTTACTTCATCAGCTGGAAATCCACCATGGTTCTATATACTCCTCTTTGCGTGGGAACAGGTAACTGCCTTGTTCCAAGAAGTATGCCGCAGAGCTTTTCAATTAACCAGTACGTTGAAAATTATTTGCAGGTGTTCAGCGTTTCACCATAATTGTGATAACGTGTGTTTGTGCGTCCTGAAACCCAAGAAGGCTGCGACGGACATAACTATGCTGAGGAGTAGCTGACTTGGTGTTGCCTATTTTTGTTAGTGGAGACTGACAGGAAGCCATTCTTCTAAGTATCATCCCACCACCATTTTTCCATTGTTTTAAAATGCAGGGAAATTTTGCAAGTTAGCATTATAATTAGTAGCTGGAAGGTACGGTTTTGTTTTTTTTGTGTGGTCGATGTGGATGGGGGGGTCAGGCCCTCTGTCAGTTCGCTGGTTAGTTTTTATTATCCCCAGAGAGGAGAAGTGGGCATGTGTTTGGCAGGTGAAAAGGGCGGATTTTGTTTCAGAGAATTAACGATGATCCCCATGGTCATCCCGTTCCTTTAATAATCCTTTACTTCATCAGCTGGAAATCCACCATGGTTCTATATACTCCTCTTTGCGTGGGAACAGGTAACTGCCTTGTTCCAAGAAGTATGCCGCAGAGCTTTTCAATTAACCACTACGTTGAAAATTATTTGCAGATGTTCAGTGTTTCACCATAATTGTGAGAACCTTTGTTTGTTCCTCCTGAAACCCAAGAAAGCTGCGACGGACATAACTATGCTGAGGAGTAGCTGACTTGGTTTTGCCTATTTTTGTTAGTGGAGTCTGACAAGAATCCATTCTTGTAACTATCATCTCACCATCATTTTTCCATTGTTTAAAAATGCAGGAAAATTTTGCAAGTTAGCATTATAATTAGTAGCTGGAGGCTACGGTGTTTTTTTTTTTTTTTTTTTTTTTTTTCCTGTGGGGTCGGTGTGGATGTGTTGGTCAGGACCTCTGTCAGTTCGCTGGTTTGTTTTTATTATCCCCAGAGAGGAGAAGTGGGTATTAGTATGGCAGGTGAAAACTGCGGATCTGTTTCAGAGAATTAAACAGGATCCGCATGGTAATCCCGTTCCTTTAAGAATCCTTTGCTTCATGAGCTGGGAATCCACCATGGTTCTATATACTTCTCTTTGCGTCGGAACAGGTAACTGGCTTGTTCCAAGAAGTATGCCTCAGAGCTTTTCAATTAACCAGTATGTTGACAATCCTTTGCAGGTTTTCAGCGTTTCACCATAATTGTGATAACGTGTGTATGTGCCTACTGAAACCAAATATGGCTGCTACGGATATAACTATGCTGAGGCGTAGCTGACTTGGTGTTGCCTATTTTTGTCAGTGGAGACTGACGAGAAGCCATTCTTCTAAGTATCATCCCACCATCATTTCTCCATTGTTTAAAAATGCAGGGAAATTTTGCAAATTGGCATTATAATTAGTAGCTGGAGGGTACTTTTTTGTTTTGTGGGGTCGGTCAGGATGGGTGTTCAGGCCCTCTGTCAGATCGCTGGTTTGTTTTTATTATCCCCAGAGAAGAGTAGTGGGCATGTGTTTGGCAGGTGAAAAGTGCGGATTCTGTTTCAGAGAATTAAACAGGATCCGCATGGTCATCTCATTCCTTTAAGAATCCTTTGCTTCATCAGCTGGGATTCCACCATGTTTCTATATACTCCTCTATGCGTGGGCACAGGTACCTGGCTTGTTCCAAGAATTATGCTGGAGAGTTTTCAAATTAACCAGTACGTTGAAAATTATTTGCAGGTTTTCAGCGTTTCACCATAATTTTGATAAAGTTTGTATGTCCCTCCTGAAACCCAAGAAGGCTGCGACAGACATAACTATGCTGAGGAGTAGCTGACTTGGTGTTGCCTATTTTTGTTAGTGGAGACAGACAAGAAGCCATTTTTCTAAGTATGATCCCACGACCATTTTTCCATTGTTTTAAAATGCAGGGAAATTTTGCAAGTTAGCATTATAATTAGTAGCTGGAGGGTACGGTTTTTTTTTTTGTGTGTGGTCGATGTGGATGGGGGTTTCAGGCACCTGTGAGTTCGCTGGTTAGTTTTTATTATCCCCAGAGAGGAGAAGTGGGCATGTGTTTGGCAGGTGAATAGGGCGGATTCTGTTTCATAGAATAACGATGATCCCCATGGTCATCCCGTTCCTTTAATAATCCTTTACTTCATCAGCTGGAAATCCACCATGGTTCTATATACTCCTGTTTGCGTGGGAACAGGTAACTGGCTTGTTCCAAGAAGTATGCCGCAGAGCTTTTCAATTAACCACTACGTTGAAAATTATTTGCAGGTGTTCAGCGTTTAACCATAATTGTGATAACGTTTGTTTGTGCCTCCTGAAACCCAAGAAGGCTGCGACGGACATAACTATGCTGAGGAGTAGCTGACTTGGTGTTTCCTATTTTTGTTAGTGGAGACGGACAAGAAGCCATTCTTCTAAGTATGATCCCACCACCATTTTTCCATTGTTTTAAAATGCAGGGAAATTTTGCAAGTTAGCATTATAATTAGTAGCTGGAGGGTACGGTTTTTTTTTTGTGTGTGTGGTCGATGTGGATGGGGGGTGGTTAGGCCCTCTGTCAGTTCGCTGGTTAGTTTTTATTATCCCCAGAGAGGAGAAGTGGGCATGTGTTTGGCAGGTGAAAAGGGCGGATTCTGTTTCAGAGAATTAACGATGATTCCCCATGGTCATCCCGTTCCTTTAATAATCCTTTACTTCATCAGCTGGAAATCCACCATGGTTCTGTATACTCCTCTTTGCGTGGGAACAGGTAACTGCCTTGTTCCAAGAAGTATGCCGCAGAGCTTTTCAATTAACCACTACGTTGAAAATTATTTGCAGGTGTTCAGCGTTTCACCATAATTGTGATAACGTGTGTTTGTGCCTCCTGAAACCAAAGAAGGCTGCGACAGACATAACTATGCTGAGGCGTAGCTGACTTGGTGTGGCCTATTTTTGTTAGTGGAGACTGACAAGAAGCCATTCTTCTAAGTATCATCCCACCACCATTTTTCCATTGTTTTAAAATGCAGGGAAATTTTGCAAGTTGGCATTATAATTAGTAGCTGGAGGGTTCGGATTTTTTTGTGTGTGTGGTCGATGTGGATGGGGGGGTCAGGCCCTCTGTCAGTTCGCTGGTTCGTTTTTATTATCCCCAGAGAGGAGAAGTGGGCATGTGTTTGGCAGGTGAAAAGGGCGGATTCTGTTTCAGAGAATTAACGATGATCCCCATGGTCATCCCGTTCCTTTAATAATCCTTTACTTCATCAGCTGGAAATCCACCATGGTTCTATATACTCCTCTTTGCGTGGGAACAGGTAACTGGATTGTTCCAAGAAGTATGCCGCAGAGCTTTTCAATTAACCACTACGTTGAGAATTATTTGCAGGTGTTCAGCGTTTCACCATAATTGTGATAACGTGTGTTTGTGCCTCCTGAAACCCAAGAAGGCTCGACGGACATAACTATGCTGAGGAGTAGCTGACTTGGTGTTGCCTATTTTTGTTAGTGGAGACTGACAAGAAGCCATTCTTCTAAGTATCATCCCACCACCATTTTTCCATTGTTTTAAAATGCAGGGAAATTTTGCAAGTTAGCATTATAATTAGTAGCTGGAGGGTACAGTTTTTTTTGTGTGTGTGGTCGATGTGGATGGTGGGGTCAGGCCCTCTGTCAGTTCCCTGGTTTGTTTTTATTATCCCCAGAGAGGAGAAGTGGGCATGTGTTTGGCAGTTGAAAAGGGCGGATTCTGTTTCAGAGAATTAACGGTGATCCCCATGGTCATCCCGTTCCTTTAATAATCCTTTACTTCATCAGCTGGAAATCCACCATGGTTCTCAATACTCCTCTTTGCGTGGGAACAGGTAACTGCCTTGTTCCAAGAAGTATGCCGCAGAGCTTTTCAATTAACCACTACGTTGAAAATTATTTGCAGGTGTTCAGCGTTTCACCATAATTGTGATAACGTTTGTTTGTGCCTCCTGAAACCCAAGAAGGCTGCGACAGACATAACTATGCTGAGGAGTAGCTGACTTGGTGTTGCCTATTTTTGTTAGTGGAGACTGACAAGAATCCATTCTTGTAAGTATCATCTCACCATCAATTTTCCATTGTTTAAAAATGCAGGAAAATTTTGCAAGTTAGCATTATAATTAGTAGCTGGAGGCTACGGTGTTTTTTTTTTTTTTTTTTTTTTTTTCCTGTGGGGTCGGTGTGGATGTGTTGGTCAGGACCTCTGTCAGTTCGCTGGTTTGTTTTTATTATCCCCAGAGAGGAGAAGTGGGTATTAGTATGGCAGGTGAAAACTGCGGATCTGTTTCAGAGAATTAAACAGGATCCACATGGTAATCCCGTTCCTTTAAGAATCCTTTGCTTCATGAGCTGGGAATCCACCATGGTTCTATATACTTGTCTATGCGTCGGAAGAGGTAACTGGCTTGTTCCAAGAAGTATGCCTCAGAGCTTTTCAATTAACCAGTATGTTGACAATCCTTTGCAGGTTTTCAGCGTTTCACCATAATTGTGATAACGTGTGTATGTGCCTACTGAAACCAAATATGGCTGCTACGGACATAACTATGCTGAGGCGTAGCTGACTTGGTGTTGCCTATTTTTGTCAGTGGAGACTGACGAGAAGCCATTCTTCTAAGTATCATCCCACCATCATTTCTCCATTGTTTAAAAATGCAGGGAAATTTTGCAAATTGGCATTATAATTAGTAGCTGGAGGGTACTTTTTTGTTTTGTGGGGTCGGTCAGGATGGGTGTTCAGGCCCTCTGTCAGATCGCTGGTTTGCTTTTATTATCCCCAGAGAAGAGTAGTGGGCATGTGTTTGGCAGGTGAAAAGTGCGGATTCTGTTTCAGAGAATTAAACAGGATCCGCATGGTCATCTCATTCCTTTAAGAATCCTTTGCTTCATCAGCTGGGATTCCACCATGTTTCTATATACTCCTCTATGCGTGGGCACAGGTACCTGGCTTGTTCCAAGAATTATGCTGGAGAGTTTTCAAATTAACCAGTAAGTTGAAAATTATTTGCAGGTTTTCAGCGTTTCACCATAATTTTGATAAAGTTTGTATGTCCCTCCTGAAACCCAAGAAGGCTGCGACAGACATAACTATGCTGAGGAGTAGCTGACTTGGTGTTGCCTATTTTTGTTAGTGGAGACAGACAAGAAGCCATTTTTCTAAGTATGATCCCACGACCATTTTTCCATTGTTTTAAAATGCAGGGAAATTTTGCAAGTTAGCATTATAATTAGTAGCTGGAGGGTACGGTTTTTTTTTTTGTGTGTGGTCGATGTGGATGGGGGTTTCAGGCACCTGTGAGTTCGCTGGTTAGTTTTTATTATCCCCAGAGAGGAGAAGTGGGCATGTGTTTGGCAGGTGAATAGGGCGGATTCTGTTTCAGAGAATAACGATGATCCCCATGGTCATCCCGTTCCTTTAATAATCCTTTACTTCATCAGCTGGAAATCCACCATGGTTCTATATACTCCTGTTTGCGTGGGAACAGGTAACTGGCTTGTTCCAAGAAGTATGCCCCAGAGCTTTTCAATTAACCACTACGTTGAAAATTATTTGCAGGTGTTCAGCGTTTAACCATAATTGTGATAACGTTTGTTTGTGCCTCCTGAAACCCAAGAAGGCTGCGACGGACATAACTATGCTGAGGAGTAGCTGACTTGGTGTTTCCTATTTTTGTTAGTGGAGACGGACAAGAAGCCATTCTTCTAAGTATGATCCCACCACCATTTTTCCATTGTTTTAAAATGCAGGGAAATTTTGCAAGTTAGCATTATAATTAGTAGCTGGAGGGTACGGTTTTTTTTTTGTGTGTGTGGTCGATGTGGATGGGGGGTGGTTAGGCCCTCTGTCAGTTCGCTGGTTAGTTTTTATTATCCCCAGAGAGGAGAAGTGGGCATGTGTTTGGCAGGTGAAAAGGGCGGATTCTGTTTCAGAGAATTAACGATGATTCCCCATGGTCATCCCGTTCCTTTAATAATCCTTTACTTCATCAGCTGGAAATCCACCATGGTTCTGTATACTCCTCTTTGCGTGGGAACAGGTAACTGCCTTGTTCCAAGAAGTATGCCGCAGAGCTTTTCAATTAACCACTACGTTGAAAATTATTTGCAGGTGTTCAGCGTTTCACCATAATTGTGATAACGTGTGTTTGTGCCTCCTGAAACCAAAGAAGGCTGCGACAGACATAACTATGCTGAGGCGTAGCTGACTTGGTGTGGCCTATTTTTGTTAGTGGAGACTGACAAGAAGCCATTCTTCTAAGTATCATCCCACCACCATTTTTCCATTGTTTTAAAATGCAGGGAAATTTTGCAAGTTGGCATTATAATTAGTAGCTGGAGGGTTCGGATTTTTTTGTGTGTGTGGTCGATGTGGATGGGGGGGTCAGGCCCTCTGTCAGTTCGCTGGTTCGTTTTTATTATCCCCAGAGAGGAGAAGTGGGCATGTGTTTGGCAGGTGAAAAGGGCGGATTCTGTTTCAGAGAATTAACGATGATCCCCATGGTCATCCCGTTCCTTTAATAATCCTTTACTTCATCAGCTGGAAATCCACCATGGTTCTATATACTCCTCTTTGCGTGGGAACAGGTAACTGGATTGTTCCAAGAAGTATGCCGCAGAGCTTTTCAATTAACCACTACGTTGAGAATTATTTGCAGGTGTTCAGCGTTTCACCATAATTGTGATAACGTGTGTTTGTGCCTCCTGAAACCCAAGAAGGCTCGACGGACATAACTATGCTGAGGAGTAGCTGACTTGGTGTTGCCTATTTTTGTTAGTGGAGACTGACAAGAAGCCATTCTTCTAAGTATCATCCCACCACCATTTTTCCATTGTTTTAAAATGCAGGGAAATTTTGCAAGTTAGCATTATAATTAGTAGCTGGAGGGTACAGTTTTTTTTGTGTGTGTGGTCGATGTGGATGGTGGGGTCAGGCCCTCTGTCAGTTCGCTGGTTTGTTTTTATTATCCCCAGAGAGGAGAAGTGGGCATGTGTTTGGCAGTTGAAAAGGGCGGATTCTGTTTCAGAGAATTAACGGTGATCCCCATGGTTATCCCGTTCCTTTAATAATCCTTTACTTCATCAGCTGGAAATCCACCATGGTTCTCAATACTCCTCTTTGCGTGGGAACAGGTAACTGCCTTGTTCCAAGAAGTATGCCGCAGAGCTTTTCAATTAACCACTACGTTGAAAATTATTTGCAGGTGTTCAGCGTTTCACCATAATTGTGATAACGTTTGTTTGTGCCTCCTGAAACCCAAGAAGGCTGCGACAGACATAACTATGCTGAGGAGTAGCTGACTTGGTGTTGCCTATTTTTGTTAGTGGAGACTGACAAGAATCCATTCTTGTAAGTATCATCTCACCATCAATTTTCCATTGTTTAAAAATGCAGGAAAATTTTGCAAGTTAGCATTATAATTAGTAGCTGGAGGCTACGGTGTTTTTTTTTTTTTTTTTTTTTTTTCCTGTGGGGTCGGTGTGGATGTGTTGGTCAGGACCTCTGTCAGTTCGCTGGTTTGTTTTTATTATCCCCAGAGAGGAGAAGTGGGTATTAGTATGGCAGGTGAAAACTGCGGATCTGTTTCAGAGAATTAAACAGGATCCGCATGGTAATCCCGTTCCTTTAAGAATCCTTTGCTTCATGAGCTGGGAATCCACCATGGTTCTATATACTTGTCTATGCGTCGGAAGAGGTAACTGGCTTGTTCCAAGAAGTATGCCTCAGAGCTTTTCAATTAACCAGTATGTTGACAATCCTTTGCAGGTTTTCAGCGTTTCACCATAATTGTGATAACGTGTGTATGTGCCTACTGAAACCAAATATGGCTGCTACGGACATAACTATGCTGAGGCGTAGCTGACTTGGTGTTGCCTATTTTTGTCAGTGGAGACTGACGAGAAGCCATTCTTCTAAGTATCATCCCACCATCATTTCTCCATTGTTTAAAAATGCAGGGAAATTTTGCAAATTGGCATTATAATTAGTAGCTGGAGGGTACTTTTTTGTTTTGTGGGGTCGGTCAGGATGGGTGTTCAGGCCCTCTGTCAGATCGCTGGTTTGCTTTTATTATCCCCAGAGAAGAGTAGTGGGCATGTGTTTGGCAGGTGAAAAGTGCGGATTCTGTTTCAGAGAATTAAACAGGATCCGCATGGTCATCTCATTCCTTTAAGAATCCTTTGCTTCATCAGCTGGGATTCCACCATGTTTCTATATACTCCTCTATGCGTGGGCACAGGTACCTGGCTTGTTCCAAGAATTATGCTGGAGAGTTTTCAAATTAACCAGTAAGTTGAAAATTATTTGCAGGTTTTCAGCGTTTCACCATAATTTTGATAAAGTTTGTATGTCCCTCCTGAAACCCAAGAAGGCTGCGACAGACATAACTATGCTGAGGAGTAGCTGACTTGGTGTTGCCTATTTTTGTTAGTGGAGACAGACAAGAAGCCATTTTTCTAAGTATGATCCCACGACCATTTTTCCATTGTTTTAAAATGCAGGGAAATTTTGCAAGTTAGCATTATAATTAGTAGCTGGAGGGTACGGTTTTTTTTTTTGTGTGTGGTCGATGTGGATGGGGGTTTCAGGCACCTGTGAGTTCGCTGGTTAGTTTTTATTATCCCCAGAGAGGAGAAGTGGGCATGTGTTTGGCAGGTGAATAGGGCGGATTCTGTTTCATAGAATAACGATGATCCCCATGGTCATCCCGTTCCTTTAATAATCCTTTACTTCATCAGCTGGAAATCCACCATGGTTCTATATACTCCTCTTTGCGTGGGAACAGGTAACTGGATTGTTCCAAGAAGTATGCCGCAGAGCTTTTCAATTAACCACTACATTGAGAATTATTTGCAGGTGTTCAGCGTTTCACCATAATTGTGATAACGTGTGTTTGTGCCTCCTGAAACCCAAGAAGGCTCAACGGACATAACTATGCTGAGGAGTAGCTGACTTGGTGTTGCCTATTTTTGTTAGTGGAGACTGATAAGAAGCCATTCTTCTAAGTATCATCCCACCACCATTTTTCCATTGTTTTAAAATGCAGGGAAATTTTGCAAGTTAGCATTATAATTAGTAGCTGGAGGGTACAGTTTTTTTTGTGTGTGTGGTCGATGTGGATGGTGGGGGTCAGGCCCTCTGTCAGTTCGCTGGTTTGTTTTTATTATCCCCAGAGAGGAGAAGTGGGCATGTGTTTGGCAGTTGAAAAGGGCGGATTCTGTTTCAGAGAATTAACGGTGATCCCCATGGTTATCCCGTTCCTTTAATAATCCTTTACTTCATCAGCTGGAAATCCACCATGGTTCTCAATACTCCTCTTTGCGTGGGAACAGGTAACTGGCTTGTTCCAAGAAGTATGCCGCAGAGCTTTTCAATTAACCACTACGTAGAAAATTATTTGCAGGTGTTCAGCGTTTCACCATAATTGTGATAACGTTTGTTTTTGCCTCCTGAAACCCAAGAAGGCTGCGACGGACATAACTATGCTGAGGAGTAGCTGACTTGTTGTTGCCTATTTTTGTTAGTGGAGACTGACAAGAATCCATTCTTGTAAGTATTATCTCACCATCAATTTTCCATTGTTTAAAAATGCAGGAAAATTTTGCAAGTTAGCATTAAAATTAGTAGCTGGAGGCTACGGTGTTTTTTTTTTTTTTTTCCGGTGGGGTCGGTGTGGATGTGTTGGTCAGGCCCTCTGTCAGTTCGCTGGTTTGTTTTTATTATCCCCAGAGAGGAGAAGTGGGTATTAGTATGGCAGGTGAAAACTGCGGATCTGTTTCAGAGAATTAAACAGGATCCGCATGGTAATCCCGTTCCTTTAAGAATCCTTTGCTTCATGAGCTGGGAATACACCATGGTACTATATACTCCTCTTTCCGTGGGAACAGGTAACTGGCTTGTTCCAAGAAGTATGCCTCAGAGCTTTTGAATTAACCAGTATGTTGAAAATCCTTTGCAGGTTTTCAGCGTTTCACCATAATTGTGATAACGTGTGTATGTGCCTACTGAAACCAAATATGGCTGCTACGGACATAACTATGCTGAGGCGTAGCTGACTTGGTGTTGCCTATTTTTGTCAGTGGAGACTGACAAGAAGCCATTCTTCTAAGTATCATCCCACCATCATTTCTCCATTGTTTAAAAATGCAGGGAAATTTTGCAAATTGGCATTATATTTAGTAGCTGGAGGGTACTTTTTTGTTTTGTGGGGTCGGTCAGGATGGGTGTTCAGGCCCTCTGTCATATCGCTGGTTTGTTTTTATTATCCCCAGAGAAGAGTAGTGGGCATGTGTTTGGCAGGTGAAAAGTGCGGATTCTGTTTCAGAGAATTAAACAGGATCTGCATGGTCATCTCATTCCTTTAAGAATCCTTTGCTTCATCAGCTGGGATTCCACCATGTTTCTATATACTCCTCTATGCGTGGGCACAGGTACCTGGCTTGTTCCAAGAATTACGCTGGAGAGTTTTCAAATTAACCAGTACGTTGAAAATCCTTTGCAGGTTTTCAGCGTTTCACCATAATTGTGATAACGTGTGTTTGTGCCTCCTGAAACCCAAGAAGGCTGCGACGGACACAACTATGCTGAGGAGTAGCTGACTTGGTGTTGCCTATTTTTGCCAGTGGAGACAGACAAGAAGCCATTCTTCTAAGTATGATCCCACCACCATTTTTCCATTGTTTTAAACTGCAGGGAAATTTTGCAAGTTAGCATTATAATTAGTAGCTGGAGGGTACGGTTTTTTTTGTGTGTGTGTGGTCAATGTGGATGGGGGGGGTCAGGCACTCTGTCAGTTCGCTGGTTAGTTTTTATTATCCCCAGAGAGGAGAAGTGGGCATGTGTTTGGCAGGTGAAAAGGGCGGATTCTGTTTCAGAGAATTAACGATGATCCCCATGGTCATCCCGTTCCTTTAATAATCCTTTACTTCATCAGCTGGAAATCCACCATGGTTCTGTATACTCCTCTTTGCGTGGGAACAGGTAACTGCCTTGTTCCAAGAAGTATGCCGCAGAGCTTTTCAATTAACCACTACGTTGAAAATTATTTGCAGGTGTTCAGCATTTCACCATAATTGTGATAACGTGTGTTTGTGCCTCCTGAAACCCAAGAAGGCTGCGACGGACATAACTATGCTGAGGCGTAGCTGACTTGGTGTGGCCTATTTTTGTTAGTGGAGTCTGACAAGAAGCCATTCTTCAAAGTATCATCCCACCACCATTTTTCCATTGTTTTAAAATGCAGGGAAATTTTGCAAGTTAGCATTATAATTAGCAGCTGGAGGGTTCGGATTTTTTGTGTGTGTGGTCGATGTGGATGGGGGGTTCAGGCCCTCTGTCAGTTCGCTGGTTAGTTTTTATTATCCCCAGAGAGGAGAAGTGGGCATGTGTTTGGCAGGTGAAAAGGGCGGATTCTGTTTCAGAGAATTAACGATGATCCCCATGGTCATCCCGTTCCTTTAATAATCCTTTACTTCTTCAGCTGGAAATCCACCATGGTTCTATATACTCCTGTTTTCGTGGGAACAGGTAACTAGCTTGTTCCAAGAAGTATGCCGCAGAGCTTTTCAATTAACCAGTACGTTGAAAATTATTTGCAGGTGTTCAGCGTTTCACCATAATTGTGATAACGTGTGTTTGTGCCTCCTGAAACCCAAGAAGGCTGAGACGGACTTAACTATGCTGAGGCGTAGCTGACTTGGTGTTGCCTATTTTTGTTAGTGGAGACTGACAAGAATCCATTCTTGTAAGTATCATCTCACCATCATTTTTCCATTGTTTAAAAATGCAGGAAAGTTTTGCAAGTTAGCATTATAATTAGTAGCTGGAGGCTACGGTGTTTTGTTTTTTTTTTTTCCTGTGGGGTCGGTGTGGATGTGTTGGTCAGGCCCTCTGTCAGTTCGCTGGTGGGTTTTTATTATCCCCAGAGAGGAGAAGTGGGTATTAGTATGGCAGGTGAAAACTGCGGATCTGTTTCAGAGAATTAAACAGGATCCGCATGGTAATCCCGTTCCTTTAAGAATCCTTTGCTTCATGAGCTGGGAATCCACCATGGTTCTATATTCTTCTCTATGCGTGGGCACAGGAAACTGGCTTGTTCCAAGAAGTATGCCTCAGAGCTTTTCAATTAAGAAGTATGTTGACAATCCTTTGCAGGTTTTCAGCGTTTCACCATAATTGTGATAACGTGTGTATGTGCCTACTGAAACCAAATATGGCTGCTACGGACATAACTATGCTGAGGCGTAGCTGACTTGGTGTTG
Organism: Eulemur rufifrons; assembly: GCF_041146395.1. Classification (NCBI taxonomy): domain Eukaryota; kingdom Metazoa; phylum Chordata; class Mammalia; order Primates; family Lemuridae; genus Eulemur; species Eulemur rufifrons. The sequence continues at coordinate 274,988 of NW_027182939.1, forward strand.
CCTATTTTTGTCAGTGGAGACTGACAAGAAGCCATTCTTCTAAGTATCATCCCACCATCATTTCTCTATTGTTTAAAAATGCAGGGAAATTTTGCAAATTGGCATTATAATTAGTAGCTGGAGGGTACTTTTTTGTTTTGTGGGGTCGGTCAGGATGGGTGTTCAGGCCCTCTGTCAGATCGCTGGTTTGTTTTTATTATCCCCAGAGAAGAGTAGTGGGCATGTGTTTGGCAGGTGAAAAGTGCGGATTCTGTTTCAGAGAATTAAACAGGATCCGCATGGTCATCTCATTCCTTTAAGAATCCTTTGCTTCATCAGCTGGGATTCCACCATGTTTCTATATACTCCTCTGTGCGTGGGCACAGGTACCTGGCTTGTTCCAAGAATTATGCTGGAGAGATTACAAATTAACCAGTACGTTGAAAATTATTTGCAGGTGTTCAGCGTTTCACCATAATTTTGATAACGTTTGTATGTCCCTCCTGAAACCCAAGAAGGCTGCGACGGACATAACTATGCTGAGGCGTAGCTGACTTGGTGTTGCCTATTTTTGTTAGTGGAGACTGACAAGAAGCCATTATTCTAAGTATCATCCCACAACCATTTTTCCATTGTTTTAAAATGCAGGGAAATTTTGCAAGTTAGCATTATAATTAGTAGCTGGAGGGTACGGTTTTTTTTTTTTTGTGTGGTCGATGTGGATGGGGGGGGTCAGGCCCTCTGTCAGTTCGCTGGTTAGTTTTTATTATCCCCAGAGAGGAGAAGTGGGCATGTGTTTGGCAGGTGAAAAGGGCGGATTCTGTTTCAGAGAATTAACGATGATCCCCATGGTCATCCTGTTCCTTTAAAAATCCTTTACTTCATCAGCTGGAAATCCACCAAGGTTCTATATACTCCTCTTTGCGTGGGAACAGGTAACTGGCTTGTTCCAAGAAGTATGCCGCAGAGCTTTTCAATTAACCAGTACGTTGAAAATTATTTGCAGGTGTTCAGCATTTCACCATAATTGTGATAACGTTTGTTTGTGCCTCCTGAAACCCAAGAAGGCTGCGACGGACATAACTATGCTGAGGCGTAGCTGACTTGGTTTTGCCTATTTTTGTTAGTGGAGACTGACAAGAAGCCATTCTTCTAAGTACCATCCCATCACCATTTTTCCATTGTTTTAAAATGCAGGGAAATTTTGCAAGTTAGCATTATAATTAGTAGCTGGAAGGTACGGTTTTTTTTTTTGTGTGTGGTCGATGTGTATCGGGGGGGGGGGTCAGGCCCTCTGTCAGTTCGCTGGTTAGTTTTTATTATCCCCAGAGAGGAGAAGTGGGCATGTGTTTGGCAGGTGAAAACTGCGGATCTGTTTCAGAGAGTTAAACAGGATCCGCATGGTAATCCCGTTCCTTTAAGTATCCTTTGCTTCATTAGCTGGGAATCCACCATGGTTCTATATACTCCTCTTTGCGTGGGAACAGGTAACTGGCTTGTTCCAAGAAGTATGCCTCAGAGCTTTTCAATTAACCAGTATGTTGACAATCCTTTGCAGGTTTTCAGCGTTTCACCATAATTGTGATAACGTGTGTATATGCCTACTAAAACTAAATATGGCTGCTATGGACATAACTATGCTGAGGCGTAGCTGACTTGGTGTTGCCTATTTTTGTCAGTGGAGACTGACAAGAAGCCATTCTTCTATGTATCATCCCACCATCATTTCTCCATTGTTTAAAAATGCAGGGAAATTTTGCAAATTGGCATTATAATTAGTAGCTGGAGGGTCCTTTTTTGTTTTGTGGGGTCGGTCAGGATGGGTGTTCAGGCCCTCTGTCAGATCGCTGGTTTGTTTTTATTATCCCCAGAGAAGAGTAGTGGGCATGTGTTTGGCAGGTGAAAAGTGCGGATTCTGTTTCAGAGAATTTAAACAGGATCCGCATGGTCATCTCATTCCTTTAAGAATCCTTTGCTTCATCAGCTGGGATTCCACCATGTTTCTATATACTCCTCTATGCGTGGGCACAGGTACCTGGCTTGTACCAAGAAGTATGCTGGAGAGTTGTCAAATTAACCAGTACGTTGAAAATTATTTGCAGGTTTTCAGCATTTCACCATAATTTTGATAACGTTTGTATGTCCCTCCTGAAACCCAAGAAGGCTGCGACGGACATAACTATGCTGAGGAGTAGCTCACTTGGTGTTGCCTATTTTTGTTAGTGGAGACAGACAAGAAGCCATTCTTCTAAGTATGATCCCACCACCATTTTTCCATTGTTTTAAAATGCAGGGAAATTTTGCAAGTTAGCATTATAATTAGTAGCTGGAGGGTATGGTTTGTTTTTTTTTTGTGTGTGGTTGCTGTGGATGGGGGGGGGGGTCAGGCCCTCTGTCAGTTCCCCGGTTGGTTTTTACTATCCCCAAAGAGGAGAAGTGGGCATATGTTTGGCAAGTGAAAAGGGCGGATTCTGTTTCAGAGAATTAACGATGATCCCCATGGTCATCCCGTTCCTTTAATAATCCTTTACTTCATCAGCTGGAAATCCACCATAGTTCTATATACTCCTCTTTGCGTGGGAACAGGTAACTGCCTTGTTCCAAGAAGTATGCCGCAGAGCTTTTCAATTAACCACTACGTTGAAAATTATTTGCAGGTGTTCAGCGTTTCACCATAATTGTGATAACGTTTGTTTGTGCCTCCTGAAACCCAAGATGGCTGCGATGGTCATAGCTATGCTGAGGAGTAGCTGACTTGGTGTTGCCTATTTTTGTTAGTGGAGACTGACAAGAAGCCATTCTTCTAAGTATCATCCCACCACCATTTTTCCATTGTTTTAAAATGCAGGGAAATTTTGCAAGTTAGCATTATAATTAGTAGCTGGAGGGTACGGTTTTTTTTTGTGTGTGTGGTCGATGTGGATGGGGGGGTCAGGCCCTCTGTCAGTTCGCTGGTTAGTTTTTATTATCCCCAGAGAGGAGAAGTGGGCATGTGTTTGGCAGGTGAAAAGGGCGGATTCTGTTTCAGAGAATTAACGATGATCCCCATGGTCATCCCGTTCCTTTAATAATCCTTTACTTCATCAGCTGGAAATCCACCATGGTTCTATATACTCCTGTTTGCGTGGGAACAGGTAACTGCCTTGTTCCAAGAAGTATGCCACAGAGCTTTTCAATTAACCAGTACGTTGAAAATTATTTGCAGGTGTTCAGCGTTTTACAATAATTGTGAGAACCTTTGTTTGTGCCTCCTCAAACCCTAGAAGGCTGCGACGGACATAACTATGCTGAGGAGTAGCTGACTTGGTGTTGCCTATTTTTGTTAGTGGAGACTGACAAGAAGCCATTCTTCTAAGTATCATCCCACCACCATTTTTCCATTGTTTTAAAATGCAGGGAAATTTTGCAAGTTAGCATTATAATTAGTAGCTGGAGGCTACGGTGTTTTTTTTTTTTTTTTTTTTTTCCTGTGGGGTCGGTGTGGATGTGTTGGTCAGGCCCTCTGTCAGATCCCCAGTTGGTTTTTATTATCCCCAGAGAGGAGAAGTGGGTATTAGTATGGCAGGTGAAAACTGCGGATCTGTTTCAGAGAATTAAACAGGATCCGCATGGTAATCCCGTTCCTTTAAGAATCCTTTGCTTCATGAGCTGGGAATCCACCATGGTTCTATATACTTGTCTATGCGTGGGCACAGGAAACTGGCTAGTTCCAAGAAGTATGCCTCAGAGCTTTTCAATTAACCAGTATGTTGACAATCCTTTGCAGGTTTTCAGCATTTCACCATAATTGTGATAACGTGTGTATGTGCCTACTGAAACCAAATATGACTGTTACGGACATAACTATGCTGAGGCGTAGCTGACTTGGTGTTGCCTATTTTTGTCAGTGGAGACTGACAAGAAGCCATTCTTCTAAGTATCATCCCACCATCATTTCTCCATTGTTTAAAAATGCAGGGAAATTTTGCAAATTGGCATTATAATTAGTAGCTGGAGGGTACTTTTTGTTTTGTGGGTTCGGTCAGGATGGGTGTTCAGGCCCTCTGTCAGATCGCTGGTTTGTTTTTATTATCCCCAGAGAAGAGTAGTGGGCATGTGTTTGGCAGGTGAAAAGTGCGGATTCTGTTTCAGAGAATTAAACAGGATCCGCATGGTCATCTCATTCCTTTAAGAATCCTTTGCTTCATCAGCTGGGATTCCACCATGTTTCTATATACTCCTCTATGCGTGGGCACAGGTACCTGGCTTGTTCCAAGAATTATGCTGGAGAGTTTTCAAATTAACCAGTACGTTCAAAATTATTTGCAGGTGTTCAGCGTTTCACCATAATTTTGATAACGTTTGTATGTCCCTTCTGAAACCCAAGAAGGCTGCAACGGACATAACTATGCTGAGGAGTAGGTGACTTGGTTTTGCCTATTTTTGTTAGTGGAGACTGACAAGAAGCCATTCTTCTAAGTATCATCCCACAACCATTTTTCCATTGTTTTAAAATGCAGGGAAATTTTGCAAGTTAGCATTATAATTAGTAGCTGGAGGGTACGGTTTTTTTGTGTGTGTGTGGTCGATGTGGATTGGGGGGGTCAGGCCCTCTGTCCGTTCGCTGGTTAGTTTTTATTATCCCCAGAGAGGAGAAGTGGGCATGTGTTTGGCAGGTGAAAAGGGCGGATTCTGTTTCAGAGAATTAACGATGATCCCCATGGTCATCCCGTTCCTTTAATAATCCTTTACTTCATCAGCTGGAATTCCACCATGGTTCTGTATACTAATCTTTGCGTGGGAACAGGTAACTGGCTTGTTCCAAGAAGTATGCCGCAGAGCTTTTCAATTAACCAGTACGTTGAAAATTATTTGCAGGTGTTCAGCGTTTCACCATAATTGTGAGAACCTTTGTTTTTGCCTCCTGAAACCCTAGAAGGCTGCGACGGACATAACTATGCTGAGGAGTAGCTGACTTGGTGTTGCCTATTTTTGTTAGTGGAGACTGACAAGAAGCCATTCTTCTAAGTATCATCCCACCACCATTTTTCCATTGTTTTAAAATGCAGGGAAATTTTGCAAGTTAGCATTATAATTAGTAGCTGGAGGCTACGGTGTTTTTTTTTTTTTTTTTTCCTGTGGGGTCGGTGTGGATGTGTTGGTCAGGCCCTCTATCAGTTCCCCGGTTGGTTTTTATTATCCCCAGAGAGGAGAATTGTGTATTAGTATGGCAGGTGAAAACTGCGGATCTGTTTCAGAGAATTAAACAGGATCCGCATGGTAATCCCGTTCCTTTAAGAATCCTTTACTTCATCAGCTGGAAATCCACCATGGTTCTATATACTTGTCTATGCGTGGGCACAGGAAACTCGCTTGTTCCAAGAAGTATGCCTCAGAGCTTTTCAGTTAACCAGTATGTTGACAATCCTTTGCAGGTTTTCAGTGTTTCACCATAATTTTGATAACGTTTGTATGTCCCTCCTGAAACGCAAGAAGGCTGCGACGGACATAACTATGCTGAGGAGTAGCTGACTTGGTGTTGGTATTTTTGTTAGTGGAGACAGACAAGAAGCCATTCTTCTAAGCATGATCCCACCACCATTTTTCCATTGTTTTAAAATGAAGGGAAATTTTGCAAGTTAGCATTATAATTAGTAGCTGGAGGGTACGGTTTTTTTTTTCTGTGTGGTCGATGTGGATGGTGGGGGTCAGGCCCTCTGTCAGGTCGCTGGTTAGTTTTTAATATCCCCAGAGAGGAGAAGTGGGCATGTGTTTGGCAGGTGAAAAGGGCGGATTCTGTTTCAGAGAATTAACTATGATCCCCATGGTCATCCCTTTCCTTTAATAATCCTTTACTTCATCAGCTGGAAATCCACCATGGTTCTCTATACTCCTCTTTGCGTGGGAACCGGTAATTGCCTTGTTCCAAGAAGTATGCCGCAGAGCTTTTGAATTAACCCCTACGTTGAAAATTATTTGCAGGTGTTCAGCGTTTCACCATAATTGTGAGAACCTTTGTTTGTGCCTCCTGAAACCCAAGAAGGCTGCGACGGACATAACTATGCTGAGGAGTAGCTGACTTGGTGTTGCCTATTTTTGTTAGTGGAGACCGACAAGAAGCCATTCTTCTAAGTATCATCCCACCACCATTTTTCCATTGTTTTAAAATGCAGGGTAATTTTTACAAGTTAGCATTATAATTAGTAGCTCGAGGGTACGGTTTTTTTTTTGTGTGTGGTCGATGTGGATAGGGGGAGATCAGGCCCTCTGTCAGTTCGCTGGTTAGTTTTTATTATCCCCAGAGAGGAGAAGTGGGCATGTGTTTGGCAGGTGAAAAGGGCGGATTCTGTTTCAGAGAATTAACGATGATCCCCATGGTCATCCCGTTCCTTTAATAATCCTTTACTTCATCAGCTGGAAATCCACCATGGTTCTCTATACTCCTCTTTGCGTGGGAACAGGTAACTGCCTTGTTCCAAGAAGTATGCCGCAGAGCTTTTCAATTAACCAGTACGTTGAAAATTATTTGCAGGTGTTCAGCGTTTCACCATAATTGTGATAACGTTTGTTTGTGCCTCCTGAAACCCAAGAAGGCTGCGACGGACATAACTATGCTGAGGTGTATCTGACTTGCTTTTGCCTATTTTTGTTAGTGGAGACTGACAAGAATCCATTCTTGTAAGTATCATCTCACCATCATTTTTCCATTGTTTAAAAATGCAGGAAAATTTTGCAAGTTAGCATTATAATTAGTAGCTGGAGGCTACGGTGTTTTTTTTTTTTTTTTTTTTCCTGTGGGGTCGGTGTGGATGTGTTGTTCAGGCCCTCTGTCAGTTCCCCGGTTGGTTTTTATTATCCCCAGAGAGGAGAAGTTGGTATTAGTATGGCAGGTGAAAACTGCGGATCTGTTTCAGAGAATTAAACAGGATCCGCATGGTAATCCCGTTCCTTTAGGAATCCTTTGCTTCATGAGCTGGGAATCCACCATGGTTCTATATACTTGTCTATGCGTGGGCACAGGAAACTGGCTAGTTCCAAGAAGTATGCCTCAGAGCTTTTCAATGAACCAGTATGTTGACAATCCTTTGCAGGTTTTAAGGGTTTCACCATAATTGTGATAACGTGTGTATGTGCCTACTGAAACCAAATATGGCTGCTACGGACATAACTATGCTGAGGCGTAGCTGACTTGGTGTTGCCTATTTTTGTCAGTGGAGACTGACAAGAAGCCATTCTTCTAAGTATCATCCCACCATCATTTCTCTATTGTTTAAAAATGCAGGGAAATTTTGCAAATTGGCATTATAATTAGTAGCTGGAGGGTACTTTTTTGTTTTGTGGGGTCGGTCAGGATGGGTGTTCAGGCCCTCTGTCAGATCGCTGGTTTGTTTTTATTATCCCCAGAGAAGAGTAGTGGGCATGTGTTTGGCAGGTGAAAAGTGCGGATTCTGTTTCAGAGAATTAAACAGGATCCGCATGGTCATCTCATTCCTTTAAGAATCCTTTGCTTCATCAGCTGGGATTCCACCATGTTTCTATATACTCCTCTGTGCGTGGGCACAGGTACCTGGCTTGTTCCAAGAATTATGCTGGAGAGATTACAAATTAACCAGTACGTTGAAAATTATTTGCAGGTGTTCAGCGTTTCACCATAATTTTGATAACGTTTGTATGTCCCTCCTGAAACCCAAGAAGGCTGCGACGGACATAACTATGCTGAGGCGTAGCTGACTTGGTGTTGCCTATTTTTGTTAGTGGAGACTGACAAGAAGCCATTATTCTAAGTATCATCCCACAACCATTTTTCCATTGTTTTAAAATGCAGGGAAATTTTGCAAGTTAGCATTATAATTAGTAGCTGGAGGGTACGGTTTTTTTTTTTTTGTGTGGTCGATGTGGATGGGGGGGGTCAGGCCCTCTGTCAGTTCGCTGGTTAGTTTTTATTATCCCCAGAGAGGAGAAGTGGGCATGTGTTTGGCAGGTGAAAAGGGCGGATTCTGTTTCAGAGAATTAACGATGATCCCCATGGTCATCCTGTTCCTTTAAAAATCCTTTACTTCATCAGCTGGAAATCCACCAAGGTTCTATATACTCCTCTTTGCGTGGGAACAGGTAACTGGCTTGTTCCAAGAAGTATGCCGCAGAGCTTTTCAATTAACCAGTACGTTGAAAATTATTTGCAGGTGTTCAGCATTTCACCATAATTGTGATAACGTTTGTTTGTGCCTCCTGAAACCCAAGAAGGCTGCGACGGACATAACTATGCTGAGGCGTAGCTGACTTGGTTTTGCCTATTTTTGTTAGTGGAGACTGACAAGAAGCCATTCTTCTAAGTACCATCCCATCACCATTTTTCCATTGTTTTAAAATGCAGGGAAATTTTGCAAGTTAGCATTATAATTAGTAGCTGGAAGGTACGGTTTTTTTTTTTGTGTGTGGTCGATGTGTATCGGGGGGGGGGGGTCAGGCCCTCTGTCAGTTCGCTGGTTAGTTTTTATTATCCCCAGAGAGGAGAAGTGGGCATGTGTTTGGCAGGTGAAAACTGCGGATCTGTTTCAGAGAGTTAAACAGGATCCGCATGGTAATCCCGTTCCTTTAAGTATCCTTTGCTTCATTAGCTGGGAATCCACCATGGTTCTATATACTCCTCTTTGCGTGGGAACAGGTAACTGGCTTGTTCCAAGAAGTATGCCTCAGAGCTTTTCAATTAACCAGTATGTTGACAATCCTTTGCAGGTTTTCAGCGTTTCACCATAATTGTGATAACGTGTGTATATGCCTACTAAAACTAAATATGGCTGCTATGGACATAACTATGCTGAGGCGTAGCTGACTTGGTGTTGCCTATTTTTGTCAGTGGAGACTGACAAGAAGCCATTCTTCTATGTATCATCCCACCATCATTTCTCCATTGTTTAAAAATGCAGGGAAATTTTGCAAATTGGCATTATAATTAGTAGCTGGAGGGTCCTTTTTTGTTTTGTGGGGTCGGTCAGGATGGGTGTTCAGGCCCTCTGTCAGATCGCTGGTTTGTTTTTATTATCCCCAGAGAAGAGTAGTGGGCATGTGTTTGGCAGGTGAAAAGTGCGGATTCTGTTTCAGAGAATTTAAACAGGATCCGCATGGTCATCTCATTCCTTTAAGAATCCTTTGCTTCATCAGCTGGGATTCCACCATGTTTCTATATACTCCTCTATGCGTGGGCACAGGTACCTGGCTTGTACCAAGAAGTATGCTGGAGAGTTGTCAAATTAACCAGTACGTTGAAAATTATTTGCAGGTTTTCAGCATTTCACCATAATTTTGATAACGTTTGTATGTCCCTCCTGAAACCCAAGAAGGCTGCGACGGACATAACTATGCTGAGGAGTAGCTGACTTGGTGTTGCCTATTTTTGTTAGTGGAGACAGACAAGAAGCCATTCTTCTAAGTATGATCCCACCACCATTTTTCCATTGTTTTAAAATGCAGGGAAATTTTGCAAGTTAGCATTATAATTAGTAGCTGGAGGGTATGGTTTGTTTTTTTTTTGTGTGTGGTTGCTGTGGATGGGGGGGGGGGTCAGGCCCTCTGTCAGTTCCCCGGTTGGTTTTTACTATCCCCAAAGAGGAGAAGTGGGCATATGTTTGGCAAGTGAAAAGGGCGGATTCTGTTTCAGAGAATTAACGATGATCCCCATGGTCATCCCGTTCCTTTAATAATCCTTTACTTCATCAGCTGGAAATCCACCATAGTTCTATATACTCCTCTTTGCGTGGGAACAGGTAACTGCCTTGTTCCAAGAAGTATGCCGCAGAGCTTTTCAATTAACCACTACGTTGAAAATTATTTGCAGGTGTTCAGCGTTTCACCATAATTGTGATAACGTTTGTTTGTGGCTCCTGAAACCCAAGATGGCTGCGATGGTCATAGCTATGCTGAGGAGTAGCTGACTTGGTGTTGCCTATTTTTGTTAGTGGAGACTGACAAGAAGCCATTCTTCTAAGTATCATCCCACCACCATTTTTCCATTGTTTTAAAATGCAGGGAAATTTTGCAAGTTAGCATTATAATTAGTAGCTGGAGGGTACGGTTTTTTTTTGTGTGTGTGGTCGATGTGGATGGGGGGGTCAGGCCCTCTGTCAGTTCGCTGGTTAGTTTTTATTATCCCCAGAGAGGAGAAGTGGGCATGTGTTTGGCAGGTGAAAAGGGCGGATTCTGTTTCAGAGAATTAACGATGATCCCCATGGTCATCCCGTTCCTTTAATAATCCTTTACTTCATCAGCTGGAAATCCACCATGGTTCTATATACTCCTGTTTGCGTGGGAACAGGTAACTGCCTTGTTCCAAGAAGTATGCCACAGAGCTTTTCAATTAACCAGTACGTTGAAAATTATTTGCAGGTGTTCAGCGTTTTACAATAATTGTGAGAACCTTTGTTTGTGCCTCCTGAAACCCTAGAAGGCTGCGACGGACATAACTATGCTGAGGAGTAGCTGACTTGGTGTTGCCTATTTTTGTTAGTGGAGACTGACAAGAAGCCATTCTTCTAAGTATCATCCCACCACCATTTTTCCATTGTTTTAAAATGCAGGGAAATTTTGCAAGTTAGCATTATAATTAGTAGCTGGAGGCTACGGTGTTTTTTTTTTTTTTTTTTTTTTCCTGTGGGGTCGGTGTGGATGTGTTGGTCAGGCTCTCTGTCAGATCCCCAGTTGGTTTTTATTATCCCCAGAGAGGAGAAGTGGGTATTAGTATGGCAGGTGAAAACTGCGGATCTGTTTCAGAGAATTAAACAGGATCCGCATGGTAATCCCGTTCCTTTAAGAATCCTTTGCTTCATGAGCTGGGAATCCACCATGGTTCTATATACTTGTCTATGCGTGGGCACAGGAAACTGGCTAGTTCCAAGAAGTATGCCTCAGAGCTTTTCAATTAACCAGTATGTTGACAATCCTTTGCAGGTTTTCAGCATTTCACCATAATTGTGATAACGTGTGTATGTGCCTACTGAAACCAAATATGACTGTTACGGACATAACTATGCTGAGGCGTAGCTGACTTGGTGTTGCCTATTTTTGTCAGTGGAGACTGACAAGAAGCCATTCTTCTAAGTATCATCCCACCATCATTTCTCCATTGTTTAAAAATGCAGGGAAATTTTGCAAATTGGCATTATAATTAGTAGCTGGAGGGTACTTTTTGTTTTGTGGGTTCGGTCAGGATGGGTGTTCAGGCCCTCTGTCAGATCGCTGGTTTGTTTTTATTATCCCCAGAGAAGAGTAGTGGGCATGTGTTTGGCAGGTGAAAAGTGCGGATTCTGTTTCAGAGAATTAAACAGGATCCGCATGGTCATCTCATTCCTTTAAGAATCCTTTGCTTCATCAGCTGGGATTCCACCATGTTTCTATATACTCCTCTATGCGTGGGCACAGGTACCTGGCTTGTTCCAAGAATTATGCTGGAGAGTTTTCAAATTAACCAGTACGTTCAAAATTATTTGCAGGTGTTCAGCGTTTCACCATAATTTTGATAACGTTTGTATGTCCCTTCTGAAACCCAAGAAGGCTGCAACGGACATAACTATGCTGAGGAGTAGGTGACTTGGTTTTGCCTATTTTTGTTAGTGGAGACTGACAAGAAGCCATTCTTCTAAGTATCATCCCACAACCATTTTTCCATTGTTTTAAAATGCAGGGAAATTTTGCAAGTTAGCATTATAATTAGTAGCTGGAGGGTACGGTTTTTTTGTGTGTGTGTGGTCGATGTGGATTGGGGGGGTCAGGCCCTCTGTCCGTTCGCTGGTTAGTTTTTATTATCCCCAGAGAGGAGAAGTGGGCATGTGTTTGGCAGGTGAAAAGGGCGGATTCTGTTTCAGAGAATTAACGATGATCCCCATGGTCATCCCGTTCCTTTAATAATCCTTTACTTCATCAGCTGGAATTCCACCATGGTTCTGTATACTAATCTTTGCGTGGGAACAGGTAACTGGCTTGTTCCAAGAAGTATGCCGCAGAGCTTTTCAATTAACCAGTACGTTGAAAATTATTTGCAGGTGTTCAGCGTTTCACCATAATTGTGAGAACCTTTGTTTTTGCCTCCTGAAACCCTAGAAGGCTGCGACGGACATAACTATGCTGAGGAGTAGCTGACTTGGTGTTGCCTATTTTTGTTAGTGGAGACTGACAAGAAGCCATTCTTCTAAGTATCATCCCACCACCATTTTTCCATTGTTTTAAAATGCAGGGAAATTTTGCAAGTTAGCATTATAATTAGTAGCTGGAGGCTACGGTGTTTTTTTTTTTTTTTTTTCCTGTGGGGTCGGTGTGGATGTGTTGGTCAGGCCCTCTATCAGTTCCCCGGTTGGTTTTTATTATCCCCAGAGAGGAGAATTGTGTATTAGTATGGCAGGTGAAAACTGCGGATCTGTTTCAGAGAATTAAACAGGATCCGCATGGTAATCCCGTTCCTTTAAGAATCCTTTACTTCATCAGCTGGAAATCCACCATGGTTCTATATACTTGTCTATGCGTGGGCACAGGAAACTCGCTTGTTCCAAGAAGTATGCCTCAGAGCTTTTCAGTTAACCAGTATGTTGACAATCCTTTGCAGGTTTTCAGTGTTTCACCATAATTTTGATAACGTTTGTATGTCCCTCCTGAAACGCAAGAAGGCTGCGACGGACATAACTATGCTGAGGAGTAGCTGACTTGGTGTTGGTATTTTTGTTAGTGGAGACAGACAAGAAGCCATTCTTCTAAGCATGATCCCACCACCATTTTTCCATTGTTTTAAAATGAAGGGAAATTTTGCAAGTTAGCATTATAATTAGTAGCTGGAGGGTACGGTTTTTTTTTTCTGTGTGGTCGATGTGGATGGTGGGGGTCAGGCCCTCTGTCAGGTCGCTGGTTAGTTTTTAATATCCCCAGAGAGGAGAAGTGGGCATGTGTTTGGCAGGTGAAAAGGGCGGATTCTGTTTCAGAGAATTAACTATGATCCCCATGGTCATCCCTTTCCTTTAATAATCCTTTACTTCATCAGCTGGAAATCCACCATGGTTCTCTATACTCCTCTTTGCGTGGGAACCGGTAATTGCCTTGTTCCAAGAAGTATGCCGCAGAGCTTTTGAATTAACCCCTACGTTGAAAATTATTTGCAGGTGTTCAGCGTTTCACCATAATTGTGAGAACCTTTGTTTGTGCCTCCTGAAACCCAAGAAGGCTGCGACGGACATAACTATGCTGAGGAGTAGCTGACTTGGTGTTGCCTATTTTTGTTAGTGGAGACCGACAAGAAGCCATTCTTCTAAGTATCATCCCACCACCATTTTTCCATTGTTTTAAAATGCAGGGTAATTTTTACAAGTTAGCATTATAATTAGTAGCTCGAGGGTACGGTTTTTTTTTTGTGTGTGGTCGATGTGGATAGGGGGAGATCAGGCCCTCTGTCAGTTCGCTGGTTAGTTTTTATTATCCCCAGAGAGGAGAAGTGGGCATGTGTTTGGCAGGTGAAAAGGGCGGATTCTGTTTCAGAGAATTAACGATGATCCCCATGGTCATCCCGTTCCTTTAATAATCCTTTACTTCATCAGCTGGAAATCCACCATGGTTCTCTATACTCCTCTTTGCGTGGGAACAGGTAACTGCCTTGTTCCAAGAAGTATGCCGCAGAGCTTTTCAATTAACCAGTACGTTGAAAATTATTTGCAGGTGTTCAGCGTTTCACCATAATTGTGATAACGTTTGTTTGTGCCTCCTGAAACCCAAGAAGGCTGCGACGGACATAACTATGCTGAGGTGTATCTGACTTGCTTTTGCCTATTTTTGTTAGTGGAGACTGACAAGAATCCATTCTTGTAAGTATCATCTCACCATCATTTTTCCATTGTTTAAAAATGCAGGAAAATTTTGCAAGTTAGCATTATAATTAGTAGCTGGAGGCTACGGTGTTTTTTTTTTTTTTTTTTTTCCTGTGGGGTCGGTGTGGATGTGTTGTTCAGGCCCTCTGTCAGTTCCCCGGTTGGTTTTTATTATCCCCAGAGAGGAGAAGTTGGTATTAGTATGGCAGGTGAAAACTGCGGATCTGTTTCAGAGAATTAAACAGGATCCGCATGGTAATCCCGTTCCTTTAGGAATCCTTTGCTTCATGAGCTGGGAATCCACCATGGTTCTATATACTTGTCTATGCGTGGGCACAGGAAACTGGCTAGTTCCAAGAAGTATGCCTCAGAGCTTTTCAATGAACCAGTATGTTGACAATCCTTTGCAGTTTTTAAGGGTTTCACCATAATTGTGATAACGTGTGTATGTGCCTACTGAAACCAAATATGGCTGCTACGGACATAACTATGCTGAGGCGTAGCTGACTTGGTGTTGCCTATTTTTGTCAGTGGAGACTGACAAGAAGCCATTCTTCTAAGTATCATCCCACCATCATTTCTCCATTGTTTAAAAATGCAAGGAAATTTTGCAAATTGGCATTATAATTAGTAGCTGGAGGGTACTTTTTTGTTTTGTGGGGTCGGTCAGGATGGGTGTTCAGGCCCTCTGTCAGATCGCTGGTTTGTTTTTATTATCCCCAGAGAAGAGTAGTGGGCATGTGTTTGGCAGGTGAAAAGTGCGGATTCTGTTTCAGAGAATTAAACAGGATCCGCATGGTCATCTCATTCCTTTAAGAATCCTTTGCTTCATCAGCTGGGATTCCACCATGTTTCTGTATACTCCTCTATGCGTGGGCACAGGTACCTAGCTTGTTCCAAGAATTATGCTGGAGAGTTTTCAAATTAACCAGTACGTTGAAAATTATTTGCAGGTTTTCAGCGTTTCACCATAATTTTGATAACATTTGTATGTCCCTCCTGAAACCCAAGAAGGCTGCGACGGACATAACTATGCTGAGGAGTAGCTGACTTGGTGTTGCCTATTTTTGTTAGTGGAGACAGACAAGAAGCCATTCTTCTAAGCATGATCCCACCACCATTTTTCCATTGTTTTAAAATGCAGGGAAATTTTGCAAGTTAGCATTATAATTAGTAGCTGGAGGGTACGGTTTTTTTTTTTTCGGTGTGGTCGATGTGGACGGGGGGGGGGGGACAGGCCCTGTGTCAGTTCGCTGGTTAGTTTTTATTATCCCCAGAGAGGAGAAGCGGGCATGTGTTTGGCAGGTGAAAACGGCGGATTCTGTTTAAGAGAATTAACGATGATCCCCATGGTCATCCCGTTCCTTTAATAATCCTTTACTTCATCAGCTGGAAATTCACCATGGTTCTCTATACTCCTCTTTGCGTGGGAACAGGTAACTGCCTTGTTCCAAGAAGTATGCCGCAGAGCTTTTCAATTAACCACTACGTTGAAAATTATTTGCAGGTGTTCAGCGTTTCACCATAATTGTGAGAACCTTTGTTTGTGCCTCCTGAAACCCAAGAAGGCTGCGACGGACATAACTATGTTGAGGAGTAGCTGACTTGGTGTTGCCTATTTTTGTTAGTGGAGACTGACAAGAAGCCATTCTTCTAAGTATCATCCCACCACCATTTTTCCATTGTTTTAAAATGCAGGGAAATTTTGCAAGTTAGCATTATAATTAGTAGCTGGAGGGTACGGTTTTTTTTTTTGAGTGTGGTCGATGTGGATGGGGGGGGGTGAGGCCCTCTGTCAGTTCACTGGTTAGTTTTTATTATCCCCAGAGAGGAGAAGTGGGCATGTGTTTGGCAGGTGAAAAGGGCGGATTCTGTTTCAGAGAATTAACGATGATCCCCATGGTCATCCCTTTCCTTTAATAATCCTTTACTTCATCAGCTGGAAATCCACCATGGTTCTCTATACTCCTCGTTGCGTGGGAACAGGTAACTGCCTTGTTCCAAGAAGTATGCCGCAGAGCTTTTCAATTAACCACTACGTTGAAAATTATTTGCAGGTGTTCAGCGTTTCACCGTAATTGTGAGAACCTTTGTTTGTGCCTCCTGAAACCCAAGAAGGCTGCGACGGACATAACTATGCTGAGGAGTAGCTGACTTGGTGTTGCCTATTTTTGTCAGTGGAGACTGACAAGAATCCATTCTTCTAAGTATCATCCCACCATCATTTCTCCATTGTTTAAAAATGCCGGGAAATTTTGCAAATTGGCATTATAATTAGTAGCTGGACGGTACTTTTTTGTTTAGTGGGGTCGGTCAGGATGGGTGTTCAGCCCCTCTGTCAGATCGCTGGTTTGTTTTTATTATCCCCTGAGAAGAGTAGTGGGCATGTGTTTGGCAGGTGAAAAGTGCGGATTCTGTTTCAGAAAATTAAACAGGATCCGCATGGTCATCTCATTCCTTTAAGAATCCTTTGCTTCATCAGCTGGGATTCCACCATGTTTCTATATACTCCTCTATGCCTGGGCACAGGTACCTAGCTTGTTCCAA
The DNA here is from genome assembly GCF_041146395.1 of Eulemur rufifrons. Lineage (NCBI taxonomy): Eukaryota > Metazoa > Chordata > Mammalia > Primates > Lemuridae > Eulemur > Eulemur rufifrons. The sequence continues at coordinate 291,331 of NW_027182939.1, forward strand.
GAATTATGCTGGAGATTTTTCAAATTAACCAGTACGTTGAAAATTATTTGCAGGTTTTCAGTGTTTCACCATAATTTTGATAACGTTTGTATGTCCCTCCTGAAACCCAAGAAGGCTGCGACGGACATAACTAAGCTGAGGAGTAGCTGACTTGGTGTTGCCTATTTTTGTTAGTGGAGACAGACAAGAAGCCATTCTTCTAAGTTTGATCCCACCACCATTTTTCCATTGTTTTAAAATGCAGGGAAATTATGCAAGTTAGCATTATAATTAGTAGCTGGAGGTTACGGTTTTTTTTTTTGTGTGTGGTCGATGTGGATGGGGGGGGTCAGGCCCTCTGTCAGTTCGCTGGTTAGTTTTTATTATCCCCAGAGAGGAGAAGTGGGCATGTGTTTGGCAGGTGAAAAGGGCGGATTCTGTTTCAGAGAATTAACGATGATCCCCATGGTCATCCCTTTCCTTTAATAATCCTTTACTTCGTCAGCTGGAAATACACCATGGTTCTCTATACTCCTCTTTGCGTGGGAACAGGTAACTGCCTTGTTCCAAGAAGTATGCCGCAGAGCTTTTCAATTAACCACTACGTTGAAAATTATTTGCAGGTGTTCAGCGTTTCACCAAAATTGTGAGAACCTTTGTTTGTGCCTCCTGAAACCCAAGAAGGCTGCGACGGACATAACTATGCTGAGGAGTAGCTGACTTGGTGTTGCCTATTTTTGTTAGTGGAGACGGACAAGAAGCCATTCTTCTAAGTATCATCCCACCACCATTTTTCCATTGTTTTAAAATGCAGGGAAATTTTGCAAGTTAGCATTTTAATTAGTAGCTGGAGGGTACGGTTTTTTTTTTGTGTGTGTGGTCGATGTGGATGGGGTGGTCAGGCCCTCTGTCAGTTCGCTGGTTAGTTTTTATTATCCCCAGAGAGGAGAAGTGGGCATGTGTTTGGCAGGTGAAAAGGGCGGATTCTGTTTCAGAGAATTAAACAGGATCCGCATGGTCATCTCATTCCTTTAAGAATCCTTTGCTTCATCAGCTGGGATTCCACCATGTTTCTATATACTCCTCTGTGCGTGGGCACAGGTACCTGGCTTGTTCCAAGAATTATGCTGGAGAGTTTTTAAATTAACCAGTACGTTGAAAATTATTTGCGGGTTTTCAGCGTTTCACCATAATTTTGATAACGTTTGTATGTCCCTCCTGAAACGCAAGAAGGCTGCGACGGACATAACTATGCTGAGGAGTAGCTGACTTGGTGTTGCCTATTTTTGTTAGTGGAGACAGACAAGAAGCCATTCTTCTAAGTATCATCCCACCACCATTTTTCCATTGTTTTAAAATACAGGGAAATTTTGCAAGTTAGCATTATAATTAGTAGCTGGAAGGTACGGTTTTTTTTTTTTTGTATGGGGTCGATGTGGATGTGGGGGGGGTCAGGCCCTCTCTCAGTTCCCCGGTTGGTTTTTATTATCCCCAGAGAGGAGAAGTGGGCATGTGTTTGGCAGGTGAAAAGGGCGGTTTCTGTTTCAGAGAATTAACGATGATCCCCATGGTCATCCCGTTCCTTTAATAATCCTTACTTCATCAGCTGGAAATCCACCATGGTTCTATATACTCCTCTTTGCGTGGGAACAGGTAACTGGCTTGTTCCAAGAAGTATGCTGCAGAGATTTTCAATTAACCACTACGTTGAAAATTATTTGCAGGTGTTCAGCCTTTTACCATAATTGTGAGAACCTTTGTTTGTGCCTCCTGAAACCCTAGAAGGCTGCGACGGACATAACTATGCTGAGGAGTAGCTGACTTGGTATTGCCTATTTTTGTTGGTGGAGACTGACAAGAAGCCATTCTTCTAAGTATCATCCCACCACCATTTTTCCATTGTTTTAAAATGCAGGGAAATTTTGCAAGGTAGCATTATAATTAGTAGCTGGAGGGTACGGTTTTTTTTGTGTGTGTGGTCGATGTGGATGGAGGGGTCAGGCCCTCTGTCAGTTCGCTGGTTAGTTTTTATTATCCCCAGAGAGGAGAAGTGGGCATGTGTATGGCAGGTGAAAAGGGCGGATTCTGTTTCAGAGAATTAACGATGATCCCCATGGTCATCCCGTTCCTTTAATAATCCTTTATTTCATCAGCTGGAAATCCACCATGGTTCTATATACTCCTCTTTGCGTGGGAACAGGTAACTGGCTTGTTCCAAGAAGTATGCCGCAGAGCTTTTCAATTAACCACTACGTTGAAAATTATTTGCAGATGTTCAGCGTTTCACCATAATTGTGAGAACCTTTGTTTGTGCCTCCTGAAACCCAAGAAGGCAGGGACGGACATAAATATGCTGAGGAGTAGCTGACTTGGTGTTGCCTATTTTTGTTACTGGAGACTGACAAGAAGCCATTCTTCTAAGTATCATCCCACCACCATTTTTCCATTGTTTTAAAATGCAGGGAAATTTTGCAAGTTAGCATTATAATTAGTAGCTGGAGGGTACGGTTTTTTTGTGTGTGTGTGGTGGATGTGAATGGGGGGGGGTCAGGCCCTCTGTCAGTTCACTGGTTAGTTTTTATTATCCCCAGAGAGGAGAAGTGGGCATGTGTTTGGCAGGTGAAAAGGGCGGATTCTGTTTCAGAGAATTAACGATGATCCCCATGGTCATCCCGTTCCTTTAATAATCCTTTACTTCATCAGCTGGAAATCCACCATGGTTCTCTATACTCCTCTTTGCGAGGGAACAGGTAACTGCCTTGTTTCAAGAAGTATGCCGCAGAGCTTTTCAATTAACCACTACGTTCAAAATTATTTGCAGGTGTTCAGCGTTTCACCATAATTGTGAGAACCTTTGTTTGTGCCTCCTGAAACCCAAGAAGGCTGCGACGGACATAACTATGCTGAGGAGTAGCTGACTTGGTGTTGCCTATTTTTGTTAGTGGAGACTGACAAGGAGCCATTCTTCTAAGTATCATCCCACCACCATTTTTCCATTGTTTTAAAATGCAGGGAAATTTTGCAAGTTAGCATTATAACTAGTAGCTGGAGGGTACGGTTGTTTTTTTTTTTTGGGTGGTCGATGTGGATGGTGGGGGTCAGGCCCTCTGTCAGTTTGCTGGTTAGTTTTTATTATCCCCAGAGAGGAGAAGTTGGCATGTGTTTGGCAGGTGAAAAGGGCGGATTCTGTTTCAGAGAATTAACGATGATCCCCATGGTCATCCCGTTCCTTTAATAATCCTTTACTTCATCAGCTGGAAATCCACCATGGTTCTATATAGTCCTCTTTGCGTGGGAACAGGTAACTGGCTGGTTCCAAGAAGTATGCCGCAGAGCTTTTCAATTAACCACTACGTTGAAAATTATTTGCAGGTGTTCAGCGTTTCACCATAATTGTGATAACGTTTGTTTGTGCCTCCTGAAACCCAAGAAGGCTGCGACGGACATCACTATGCTGAGGCGTAGCTGACTTGGTTTTGCCTATTTTTGTTAGTGGAGACTGACAAGAATCCATTCTTGTAAGTATCATCCCACCACCATTATTCCATTGTTTAAAAATGCAGGAAAATTTTGCAAGTTAGCATTATAATTAGTAGCTGGAGGCTACGGTGGTTTTTTTTTTTTTTTTTCCTGTGGGGTCGGTGTCGATGTGTTGGTCAGGCCCTCTGTCAGTTCCCCGGTTGGTTTCTGTTATCCCCAGAGAAGAGAAGTGGATATTAGTATGGCAGGTGAAAACTGCGAATCTGTTTCAGAGAATTAAACAGGATCCGCATGGTAATCCCGTTCCTTTAAGAATCCTTTGCTTCATGAGCTGGGAATCCACCATGGTTCTATATACTTGTCTATGCGTGGGCACAGGAAACTGGCTAGTTCCAAGAAGTATGCCTCAGAGCTTTTCAATGAACCAGTATGTTGACAATCCTTTGCAGGTTTTCAGCGTTTCACCATAATTGTGATAACGTGTGTATGTGCCTACTGAAACCAAATATGGCTGCTACGGACATAACTATGCTGAGGCGTAGCTGACTTGGTGTTGCCTATTTTTGTCAGTGGAGACTGACAAGAAGCCATTCTTCTAAGTATCATCCCACCATCATTTCTCCATTGTTTAAAAATGCAGGGAAATTTTGCAAATTGGCATTATAATTAGTAGCTGGAGGGTACTTTTTGTTTTGTGGGGTCGGTCAGGATGGGTGTTCAGGCCCTCTGTCAGATCGCTGGTTTGTTTTTATTATCCCCAGAGAAGAGTAGTGGGCATGTGTTTGGCAGGTGAAAAGTGCGGATTCTGTTTCAGAGAATTAAACAGGATCCGCATGGTCATCTCATTCCTTTAAGAATCCTTTGCTTCATCAGCTGGGATTCCACCATGTCTCTATATACTCCTCTATGCGTGGGCACAGGTACCTGGCTTGTTCCAAGAATTATGCTGGAGAGTTTTCAAATTAACCAGTACGTTGAAATTATTTGCAGGTGTTCAGCGTTTCACCATAATTGTGTTAACGTTTGTTTGTGCCTCCTGAAACCCAAGAAGGCTGCGACGGACGTAGCTATGCTGAGGAGTAGCTGACTTGGTGTTGCCTATTTTTGTCAGTGGAGACTGACAAGAAGCCATTCTTCTAAGTATCATCCCACCACCATTTTTCCATTGTTTTAAAATGCAGGGAAATTTTGGAAGTTAGCATTATAATTAGTAGCTGGAGGGTACGGTATTTTTTTTGTGTGAGTGGTCGATGTGGATGGGGTGGTCAGGCCCTCTGTCAGTTCGCTGGTTAGTTTTTATTATCCCCAGAGAGGAGAAGTGGGCATGTGTTTGGCAAGTGAAAAGGGCGGATTCTGTTTCAGAGAATTAAACAGGATCCGCATGGTCATCTCATTCCTTTAAGAATCCTTTGCTTCATCAGCTGGGATTCCACCATGTTTCTATATACTCCTCTATGCGTGGGCACAGGTACCTGGCTTGTTCCAAGAATTATGCGGGCGAGTTTTGAAATTAACCAGTACGTTGAAAATTATTTGCAGGTTTTCAGCGTTTCACCATAATTTTGATAACGTTTGTATGTCCCTCCTGAAACCCAAGAAGGCTGCGACGGACATAACTATGCTGAGGTGTAGCTGACTTGGTGTTGCCTATTTTTGTTAGTGGAGACAGACAAGAAGCCATTCTTCTAAGTATGATCCCACCACTATTTTTCCATTGTTTTAAAATGCAGGGAAATTTTGCAAGTTAGCATTATAATTAGTAGCTGGAGGGTACGGTATTTTTTTTGGGTGTGTGGTCGATGTGGATGGGGTGGTCAGGCCCTCTGTCAGTTCGCTGGTTAGTTTTTATTATCCCCATAGAGGAGAAGTGGGCATGTGTTTGGCAGGTGAAAAGGCGGATTCTGTTTCAGAGAATTAAACAGGATCCCCATGGTCATCTCATTCCTTTAAGAATCCTTTGCTTCATCAGCTGGGATTCCACCATGTTTCTATATACTCCTCTATGCGTGGGCACAGGTACCTGGCTTGTTCCAAGAATTATGCGGGCGAGTTTTCAAATTAACCAGTACGTTGAAAATTATTTGCAGGTTTTCAGCGTTTCACCATAATTTTGATAACGTTTGTATGTCCCTCCTGAAACCCAAGAAGGCTGCGACGGACATAACTATGCTGAGGAGTAGCTGACTTGATGTTGCCTATTTTTGTTAGTGGAGACAGACAAGAAGCCATTCTTCTAAGTATGATCCCACCACCATTTTTCCATTGTTTTAAAATGCACGGAAATTTTGCAAGTTAGCATTATAATTAGTAACTGGAGGGTACGGTTTTTTTGTGTGTGTGTGGTCGATGTGGATGGTGGGGGTCAGGCCCTCTGTCAGTTCGCTGGTTAGTTTTTATTATCCCCAGAGAGGAGAAGTGGGCATGTGTTTGGCAGGTGAAAAGGGCGGATTCTGTTTCAGAGAATTAATGATGATCCCCATGGCCATCCCTTTCCTATAATAATCTTTTACTTCATCAGCTGGAAATCCACCATGGTTCTATATATTCCTCTTTGCGTGGGAACAGGTAACTGCCTTGTTCCAAGAAGTATGCCGCAGAGTTTTTCAATTAACCAGTATGTTGACAATCCTTTGCTGGTTTTCAGCGTTTCACCATAATTGTGATAACGTGTGTATGTGCCTACTTAAACCAAATATGGCTGCTACGGACATAACTATGCTGAGACGTAGCTGACTTGGTGTTGCCTATTTTTATCAGTGGAGACTGACAAGAAGCCATTCTTCTAAGTATCATCCCACCATCATTTCTCCATTGTTTAAAAATGCAGGGAAATTTTGCAAATTGGCATTATAATTAGTAGCTGGAGGGTACTTTTTTGTTTTGTGGGGTCGGTCAGGATGGGTGTTCAGGCCCTCTGTCAGATCGCTGGTTTGTTTTTATTATCCCCAGAGAAGAGTAGTGGGCATGTGTTTGGCAGGTGAAAAGGGCGGTTTCTGTTTCAGAGAATTAACGATGATCCCCATGGTCATCCCGTTCCTTTAATAATCCTGTACTTCATCAGGTGGAAATCCACCATGGTTCTATATACTCCTCTTTGCGTGGGAACAGGTAACTGGCTTGTTCCAAGAAGTATGCCGCAGAGCTTTTCAATTAACCACTACGTTGAAAATTATTTGCAGATGTTCAGCGTTTCACCATAATTGAGAGAACCTTTGTTTGTGCCTCCTGAAACCCAAGAAGGCTGTGACGGACATAACTATGCTGAGGAGTAGCTGACTTGGTGTTGCCTATTTTTGTTAGTGGAGACTGCCAAGAAGCCATTCTTCTAAGTATGATCCCACCACCATTTTTCCATTGTTTTAAAATGCAGGGAAATTTTGCAAGTTAGCATTATAATTAGTAGCTGGAGGGTACAGTTTTTTTTGTGTGTGTGTGGTCGATGTGGATGGGGGGGGTCAGGCCCTCTGTCAGTTCGCTGGTTAGTTTTTATTATCCCCAGAGAGGAGAAGTGGGCATGTGTTTGGCAGGTGAAAAGGGCGGATTCTGTTTCAGAGAATTAACGATGATCCCCATGGTCATCCCGTTCCTTTAATAATCCTTTACTTCATCAGCTGGAAATCCACCATGGTTCTATATACTGCTCTTTGCGTGGGAACAGGTAACTGCCTTGTTCCAAGAAGTATGCCGCAGAGCTTTTCAATTAACCACTACGTTGAAAATTATTTGCAGGTGTTCAGAGTTTCACCATAATTGTGAGAACCTTTGTTTGTGCCTCCTCAAACCCAAGAAGGCTGCGATGGACATAGATATGCTGAGGAGTAGCTGACTTGGTGTTGCCTATTTTTGTTAGTGGAGACTGACAAGAAGCCATTCTTCTAAGTATCATCCCACCACCATTTTTCCATTGTTTTAAAATGCAGGGAAATTTTGCAAGTTAGCATTATAATTAGTAGCTGGAGGGTACGGTTTTTTTTTGTGTGTGTGGTCGATGTGGATGGGTGGGTCAGGCCCTCTGTCAGTTCGCTGGTTAGTTTTTATTATCCCCAGAGAGGAGAAGTGGGCATGTGTTTGGTAGGTGAAAAGGGCGGATTCTGTTTCAGAGAATTAACGATGATCCCCATGGTCATCCCGTTCCTTTAATAATCCTTTACTTCATCAGCTGGAAATCCACCATGGTTCTATATACTCCTCTTTGCGTGGGAACAGGTAACTGCCTTGTTCCAAGAAGTATGCCGCAGAGCTTTTCAATTAACCACTACGTTGAAAATTATTTGCAGGTGTTCAGCGTTTCACCATAATTGTGAGAACCTTTGTTTGTGCCTCCTGAAACCCTAGAAGGCTGCGACGGACATAACTACACTGAGGAGTAGCTGACTTGGTGTTGCCTATTTTTGTTAGTGGAGACTGACAAGAAGCCATTCTTCTAAGTATCATCCCACCACCATTTTTCCATTGTTTTAAAATGCAGGGAAATTTTGCAAGTTAGCATTATAATTAGTAGCTGGAGAGTACGGTTTTTTTTGTGTGTGTGGTCGATGTGGATGGTGGGGGTCAGGCCCTCTGTCAGTCCGCTGGTTAGTTTTTATTATCCCCAGAGAGGGGAAGTGGGCATGTGTTTGGCAGGTGAAAAGGGCGGTTTCTGTTTCAGAGAATTAACGATGATCCCCATGGACATCCCGTTCCTTTAATAATCCTTTACTTCATCAGCTGGAAATCCACCATGGTTCTCTATACTCCTCTTTGCGTGGGAACAGGTAACTGGCTTGTTCCAAGAAGTATGCCGCAGAGCTTTTCAATTAACCACTACGTTGAAAATTATTTGCAGGTGTTCAGCGTTTTACCATAATTGTGATAACGTTTGTTTGTGCCTCCTGAAACCCTAGAAGGCTGCGACGGACATAACTATGCTGAGGAGTAGCTGACTTGGTGTTGCCTATTTTTGTTAGTGGAGACTGACAAGAAGCCATTCTTCTAAGTATCATCCCACCACCATTTTTCCATTGTTTTAAAATGCAGGGAAATTTTGCAAGGTAGCATTATAATTAGTAGCTGGAGAGTACGGTTTTTTTTTGTGTGTGGTCGATGTGGATGGTGGGGGTCAGGCCCTCTGTCAGTTCGCTGGTTAGTTTTTATTATCCCCAGAGAGGAGAAGTGGGCATGTGTTTGGCAGGTGAAAAGGGCGGATTCTGTTTCAGAGAATTAACGATAATCCCCATGGTCATCCCGTTCCTTTAATAATCCTTTACTTCATCAGCTGGAAATCCACCATGGTTCTATATACTCCTCTTTGCGTGGGAACAGGTAACTGGCTTGTTCCAAGAAGTATGCCGCAGAGCTTTTCAATTAACCACTACGTTGAAAATTATTTGCCGGTGTTCAGCGTTTCACCATAATTGTGAGAACGTTTGTTTGTGCCTCCTGAAACCCAAGAAGGCTGCGACGGACATAACTATGCTTAGGAGTAGCTGACTTGGTGTTGCCTATTTTTGTTAGTGGAGACTGACAAGAAGCCATTCTTCTAAGTATCATCCCACCACCATTTTTCCATTGTTTTAAAATGCAGGGAAATTTTGCAAGTTAGCATTATAATTAGTAGCTGGAGGCTACGGTGTTTGTTTTTTTTTTTTTTTTTCCTGTGGGGTCGGTGTGGATGTGTTGGTCAGGCCCTCTGTCAGTTCGCTGGTTAGTTTTTATTATCCCCAGAGAGGAGAAGTGGGTATTAGTATGGCAGGTGATAACTGCGGATCTGTTTCAGAGAATTAAACAGGATCCGCATGGTAATCCCGTTCCTTTAAGAATCCTTTGCTTCATGAGCTGGGAATCCACCATGGTTCTATATACTTGTCTATGCGTGGGCACAGGAAACTGGCTAGTTCCAGGAAGTATGCCTCAGAGCTTTTCAATGAACCAGTATGTTGACAATCCTTTGCAGGTTTTCAGCGTTTCACCATAATTGTCATAACGTGTGTATGTGCCTACTGAAACCAAATATGGCTGCTACGGACATAACTATGGTGAGGCGTAGCTGACTTGGTGTTGCCTATTTTTGTCAGTGGAGACTGACAAGAAGCCATTCTTCTAAGTATCATCCCACCATCATTTCTCCATTGTTTAAAAATGCAGGGAAATTTTGCAAATTGGCATTATAATTAGTAGCTGGAGGGTACCTATTTGTTTTGTGGGGTCGGTCAGGATGGGTGTTCAGGCCCTCTGTCAGATCGCTGGTTTGTTTTTATTATCCCCAGAGAAGAGTAGTGGGCATGTGTTTGGCAGGTGAAAAGTGCGGATTCTGTTTCAGAGAATTAAACAGGATCCGCATGGTCATCTCATTCCTTTAAGAATCCTTTGCTTCATCAGCTGGGATTCCACCATGTTTCTATATACTCCTCTATGCGTGGGCACAGGTACCTGGCTTGTTCCAAGAATTATGCTGGAGAGTTTTCAAATTCACCAGTACGTTGAAAATTATTTGCAGGTGTTCACTGTTTCACCATTATATTGACAACGTTTGTATGTCCCTCCTGAAACCCAAGAAGGCTGCGACGGACATAACTATGCTGAGGAGTAGCTGACTTGGTGTTGCCTATTTTTGTTAGTGGAGACAGACAAGAAGCCGTTCTTCTAAGTATCATCCCACCACCATTTTTCCATTGTTTTAAAATGCAGGGAAATTTTGCAAGTTAGCATTATAATTAGTAGCTGGAGGGTACGGTTTTCTTTTTGTGTGTGTGGTCGGTGTGGATGGGGGGGTCAGGCCCTCTGTCAGTTCGCTGGTTAGTTTTTATTATCCCCAGAGAGGAGAAGTGGGCATGTGTTTGGCAGGTGAAAAGGGCGGATTCTGTTTCAGAGAATTAACGTTGATCCCCATGGTCATCCCGTTCCTTTAATAATCCTTTACTTTTCAGCTGGAAATCCACCATGGTTCTATATACTCCTCTTTGCGTGGGAACAGGTAACTGGCTTGTTCCAAGAAGTATGCCGCAGAGCTTTTCAATTAACCACTACGTTGAAAATTATTTGCAGGTGTTCAGCGTTTCACCATAATTATGATAACGTTTGTTTGTGCCTCCTGAAACCCTAGAAGGCTGCGACGGACATAACTATGCTGAGGAGTAGCTGACTTAGTTTTGCCTATTTTTGTTAGTGGAGACTGACAAGAATCCATTCTTGTAAGTATCATCTCACCATCATTTTTCCATTGTTTAAAAATGCAGGAAAATTTTGCAAGTTAGCATTATAATTAGTAGCTGGAGGCTACGGTGTTTTTTGTTTTTTTTTTCCTCTGGTGTCGGTGTGAATGTGTTGGTCAGGCCCTCTGTCAGTTCCCCGGTTGGTTTTTATTATCCCCAGAGAGGAGAAGTGGGTATTAGTATGGCAGGTGAAAACTGCGGATCTGTTTCAGAGAATTAAACAGGATCCGCAGGGTAATCCCGTTCCTTTAAGAATCCTTTGCTTCATGAGCTCGGAATCCACCATGGTTCTATATACTTGTCTATGCGTCGGCACAGGAAACTGGCTAGTTCCAAGAAGTATGCCTCAGAACTTTTCAATTAACCAGTATGTTGACAATCCTTTGCAGGTTTTCAGCGTTTCACCATAATTGTGATAACGTGTGTATGTGCCTACTGAAACCAAATATGGCTGCTACGGACATCACTATGCTGAGGTGTAGCTGACTTGGTGTTGCCTATTTTTGTCAGTGGAGACTGACAAGAAGCCATTCTTCTAAGTATCATCCCACCATCATTTCTCCATTGTTTAAAAATGCAGGGAAATTTTGCAAATTGGCATTATAATTAGTAGCTGGAGGGTACTTTTTTGTTTTGTGGGGTCGGTCACGATGGGTGTTCAGGCCCTCTGTCAGATCGCTGGTTTGTTTTTATTATCCCCAGAGAAGAGTAGTGGGCATGTGTTTGGCAGGTGAAAAGGGCGGATTCTGTTTCAGAGAATTAACGATGATCCCCATGGTCATCCCGTTCCTTTAATAATCCTTTATTCGTCAGCTGGAAATCCACCATGGTTCTCTATACTCCTCTTTGCGTGGGAACAGGTAACTGCCTTGTTCCAAGAAGTATGCCGCAGAGCTTTTCAATTAACCACTACGTTGAAAATTATTTGCAGGTGTTCAGCGTTTTACCATAATTGTGAGAACCTTTGTTTGTGCCTCCTGAAACCCAAGAAGGCTGCGACGGACATAACTATGCTGAGGAGTAGCTGACTTGGTGTTGCCTATTTTTGTTAGTGGAGACTGACAAGAAGCCATTCTTCTAAGTATCATCCCACCACCATTTTTCCATTGTTTTAAAATGCAGGGAAATTTTGCACGTTAGCATTATAATTAGTAGCCGGAGGGTACGGTTTTTTTTTGTGGGTGTGGTCGATGTGGATGGGGGGGGGTCAGGCCCTCTGTCAGTTCGCTGGTTAGTTTTTATTATCCCCAGAGAGGAGAAGTGGGCATGTGTTTGGCAGGTGAAAAGGGCGGATTCTGCTTCAGAGAATTAACGATGATCCCCATGGTCATCCCGTTCCTTTAATAATCCTTTACTTCATCAGCTGGAAATCCACCATAGTTCTCTATACTCCTCTTTGCGTGGGAACAGGTAACTGCCTTGTTCCACGAAGTATGCCGCAGAGCTTTTCAATTAACCACTACCTTGAAAATTATTTGCAGGTGTTCAGCGTTTCACCATAATTGTGAGAACCTTTGTTTGTGCCTCCTGAAACCCAAGAAGGCTGCGACGGACATAACTATGCTGAGGAGTATCTTACTTGGTGTTGCCTATTTTTGTTAGTGGAGACTGAGAAGAAGCCATTCTTCTAAGTATCATCCCCCCCTATTTTTCCATTGTTTTAAAATGCAGGGAAATTTTGCAAGTTAGCATTATAATTAGTAGCTGGAGGGTACAGTTTTTTTTTTTGTGTGTGGTCGATGTGGATGGTGGGGGTCAGGCCCTCTGTCAGTTCGCTGGTTAGTTTTTATTATCCCCAGAGAGGAGAAGTGGGCATGTGTTTGGCAGGTGAAAAGGGCGGATTCTGTTTCAGAGAATTAACGATGATCCCCATGGTCATCCCGTTCCTTTAATAATCCTTTACTTCATCAGCTGGAAATCCACCATGGTTGTGTATACTCCTCTTTTCGTGGGAACAGGTAACTGCCTTGTTCCAAGAAGTATGCCGCAGAGCTTTTCAATTAACCACTACGTTGAAAATTATTTGCAGGTGTTCAGCGTTTCACCATAATTGTGATAACGTTTGTTTGTGCCTTCTGAAACACAAGAAGGCTGCGACGGACATAACTATGCTGAGGCGTAGCTGACTTGGTTTTGCCTATTTTTGTTAGTGGAGACTGACAAGAATCCATTCTTGTAAGTATCATCTCACCATCATTTTTCCATTGTTTAAAAATGCAGGAAAATTTTGCAAGTTAGCATTACAATTAGTAGCTGGAGCCTACGGTGTTTTTTTTTTTTTTTCCTGTGGGGTCGGTGTGGATGTCTTGGTCAGGCCCTCTGTCAGTTCCCCGGTTGGTTTTTATTATCCCCAGAGAGGAGAAGTGGGTATTAGTATGGCAGGTGAAAACTGCGGATCTGTTTCAGAGAATTAAACAGGATCCGCATGGTAATCCCGTTCCTTTAAGAATCCTTTGCTTCATGAGCTGGGAATCCACCATGGTTCTATATACTTGTCTATGCGTGGGCACAGGAAACTGGCTAGTTCCAAGAAGTATGCCTCAGAGCTTTTCAATGAACCAGTATGTTGACAATCCTTTGCAGGTTTTCAGCGTTTCACCATAATTGTGATAACGTGTGTATGTGCCTACTGAAACCAAATATGGCTGCTACGGACATAACTATGCTGAGGCGTAGCTGACTTGGTGTTGCCTATTTTTGTCAGTGGAGACTGACAAGAAGCCATTCTTCTAAGTATCATCCCACCATCATTTCTCCATTGTTTAAAAATGCAGGGAAATTTTGCAAATTGGCATTATAATTAATAGCTGGAGGCTACTTTTTTGTTTTGTGGGGTCGGTCAGGATGGGTGTTCAGGCCCTCTGTCAGATCGCTGGTTTGTTTTTATTATCCCCAGAGAAGAGTAGTGGGCATGTGTTTGGCAGGTGAAAAGGGCGGTTTCTGTTTCAGAGAATTAACGATGATCCCCATGGTCATCTCTTTCCTTTAATAATCCTTTACTTCATCAGGTGGAAATCCACCATGGTTTTATATACTCCTCTTTGCGTGGGAACAGGTAACTGGCTTGTTCCAAGAAGTATGCCGCAGAGCTTTTCAATTAACGACTACTTTGAAAATTATTTGCAGATGTTCAGCGTTTCACCATACTTGTGAGAACCTTTGTTTGTGCCTCCTGAAACCCAAGAAGGCTGCGACGGACATAACTATGCTGAGGAGTAGCTGACTTGGTGTTGCCTATTTTTGTTAGTGGAGACAGACAAGAAGCCATTCTTCTAAGTATCATCCCAGCACCATTTTTCCATTGTTTTAAAATGCAGGGAAATTTTGCAACTTAGCATTATAATTAGTAGCTGGAGGGTACGGTTTTCTTTTTGTGTGTGTTGTCGATGTGGATGGGGGGGTCAGGCCCTCTGTCAGTTCACTGGTTAGTTTTTATTATCCCCAGAGAGGAGAAGTGGGCATGTGTTTGGCAGGTGAAAAGGGCGAATTCTGTTTCAGAGAATTAACGATGATCCCCATGGTCATCCCGTTCCTTTAATAATACTTTACTTTTCAGCTGGAAATCCACCATGGTTCTATATACTCCTCTTTTCGTGGGAACAGGTAACTGGCTTGTTTCAAGAAGTATGCCGCAGAGCTTTTCAATTAAACACTACGTTGAAAATTATTTGCAGGTGTTCAGCGTTTCACCATAATTGTGATAACGTTTGTTTGTGCCTCCTGAAACCCTAGAAGGCTGCGACGGACATAACTATGCTGAGGAGTAGCTGACTTGGTGTTGCCTATTTTTGTTAGTGGAGACTGACAAGAAGGCATTCTTCTAAGTATCATCCCACCACCATTTTTGAATTGTTTTAAAATGCAGTGAAAATTTGCAAGTTAGCATTATAATAAGTAGCTGGAGGCTACGGTGTTTTTTTTTTTTTTTTTTCCTGTGGGGTCGGTGTGGATGTGTTGGTCAGGCCCTATGTCAGTTCTCCGGTTGGTTTTTATTATCCCCAGAGAGGAGAAGTGGGTATTAGTATGGCAGGTGAAAACTGCGGATCTGTTTCAGAGAATTAAACAGGATCCGCATGGTAATCCCGTTCCTTTAAGAATCCTTTGCTTCATGAGCTGGGAATCCACCATGGTTCTATATACTTGTCTATGCGTGGGCACAGGAAACTGGCTAGTTCTAAGAAGTATGCCTCAGAGCTTTTCAATGAACCAGTATGTTGACAATCCTTTGCAGGTTTTCAGCGTTTCACCATAATTGTCATAACGTGTGTATGTGCCTACTGAAAACAAATATGGCTGCTACGGACATAACTAGGCTGAGGCGTAGCTTACTTGGTGTTGCCTATTTTTGTCAGTGGAGACTGACAAGAAGCCATTCTTCTAAGTATCATCCCACCATCATTTCTCCATTGTTTAAAAATGCAGGGAAATTTTGCAAATTGGCATTATAATTAATAGCTGGAGGGTACTTTTTTGTTTTGTGGGGTCGGTCAGGATGGGTGTTCAGGCCCTCTGTCAGATCGCTGGTTTTTTTTTATTATCCCCAGAGAAGAGTAGTGGGCATGTGTTTGGCAGGTGAAAAGTGCGGATTCTGTTTCAGAGAATTAAACAGGATCCGCATGGTCATCTCATTCCTTTAAGAATCCTTTGCTTCATCAGCTGGGATTCCACCATGTTTCTATATACTCCTCTATGCGTGGGCACAGGTACCTAGCTTGTTCCAAGAATTATGCGGGAGAGTTTTCAAATTAACCAGTACGTTGATAATTATTTGCAGGTTTTCACCGTTTCACCATAATTTTGATAACGTTTGTATGTCCCTCCTGAAACCCAAGAAGACTGCGACGGACATAACTATGCTGAGGAGTAGCTGACTTGGTGTTGCCTATTTTTGTTAGTGGAGACAGACAAGAAGCCATTCTTCTAAGTATGATCCCACCACCATTTTTCCATTGTTTTAAAATGCAGGGAAATTTTGCAAGTTAGCATTATAATTAGTAGCTGGAGGGTACGGTTTTTTTTTTGTGTGTGTGGTCGATGTGGATGGGGGGGGGGTCAGGCCCTCTGTCAGTTAGCTGGTTAGTTTTTATTATCCCCAGAGAGGAGAAGTGGGCATGTGTTTGGCAGGTGAAAAGGGCGGATTCTGTTTCAGAGAATTAACGATGATCCCCATGGTCATCCCGTTCCTTTAATAATCCTTTACTTCGTCAGCTGGAAATCCACCATGGTTCTCTATACTCCTCTTTGCGTGGGAACAGGTAACTGGCTTGTTCCAAGAAGTATGCCGCAGAGCTTTTCAATTAACCACTACGTTGAAAATTATTTGCAGGTGTTCAGCGTTTTACCATAATTGTGATAACGTTTGTTTGTGCCTCCTGAAACCCAAGAAGGCTGCGACGGACATAACTATGCTGAGGAGTAGCTGACTTTGTGTTGCCTATTTTTGTTAGTGGAGACTGACAAGAAGCCATTCTTCTAAGTATCATCCCACCACCATTTTTCCATTGTTTTAAAATGCAGGGAAATTTTGCACGTTAGCATTATAATTAGTAGCCGGAGGGTACGGTTTTTTTTTGTGGGTGTGGTCGATGTGGATGGGGGGGGGTCAGGCCCTCTGTCAGTTCGCTGGTTAGTTTTTATTATCCCCAGAGAGGAGAAGTGGGCATGTGTTTGGCAGGTGTAAAGGGCGGATTCTGTTTCAGAGAATTAACGATGATCCCCATGGTCATCCCGTTCCTTTAATAATCCTTTACTTCATCAGCTGGAAATCCACCATAGTTCTCTATACTCCTCTTTGCGTGGGAACAGGTAACTGGCTTGTTCCAAGAAGTATGCCGCAGAGCTTTTCAATTAACCACTACGTTGAAAATTATTTGGAGGTGTTCAGCGTTTCACCATAATTGTGAGAACCTTTGTTTGTGCCTCCTGAAACCCAAGAAGGCTGCGACGGACATAACTATGCTGAGGAGTATCTTACTTGGTGTTGCCTATTTTTGTTAGTGGAGACTGAGAAGAAGCCATTCTTCTAAGTATCATCCCCCCCTATTTTTCCATTGTTTTAAAATGCAGGGAAATTTTGCAAGTTAGCATTATAATTAGTAGCTGGAGGGTACGGTTTTTTTTTTCTGTGTGGTCGATGTGGATGGTGGGGGTCAGGCCCTCTGTCAGGTCGCTGGTTAGTTTTTAATATCCCCAGAGAGGAGAAGTGGGCATGTGTTTGGCAGGTGAAAAGGGCGGATTCTGTTTCAGAGAATTAACGATGATCCCCATGGTCATCCCGTTCCTTTAATAATACTTTACTTTTCAGCTGGAAATCCACCATGGTTCTATATACTCCTCTTTGCGTGGGAACAGGTAACTGGCTTGTTCCAAGAAGTATGCCGCAGAGCTTTTCAATTAACCACTACATTGAAAATTATTTGCAGGTGTTCACCGTTTCACCATAATTGTGATAACGTTTCTTTGTGCCTCCTGAGACCCAAGAAGGCTGCGAAGGACATAACTATGCTGAGGCGTAGCTGACTTGGTTTTGCCTATTTTTGTTAGTGGAGACTGACAAGAATCCATTCTTGTAAGTATGATCTCACCATCATTTTTCCATTGTTTAAAAATGCAGGAAAATTTTGCAAGTTAGCATTATAATTAGTAGCTGGAGGCTACGGTGTTTTTTTTTTTTTTTTTTTTCCTGTGGGGTCGGTGTGGATGTGTTGGTCATGCCCTCTGTCAGTTCCCCGGTTGGTTTTTATTATCCCCAGAGAGGAGAAGTGGGTATTAGTATGGCAGGTGAAAACTGCAGATCTGTTTCAGAGAATTAAACAGGATCCGCATGGTAATCCCGTTCCTTTAAGAATCCTTTGCTTCATGAGCTGGGAATCCACCATGGTTCTATATACTCGTCTATGCGTGGGCACAGGAAACTGGCTAGTTCCAAGAAGTATGCCTCAGAGCTTTTCAATGAACCAGTATGTTGACAATCCTTTGCAGGTTTTCAGCGTTTCACCATAATTGTGATTACCTGTGTATGTGCCTACTGAAACCAAATATGGCTGCTACGGACATAACTATGCTGAGGCGTAGCTGACTTGGTGTTGCCTATTTTTGTCAGTGGAGACTGACAAGAAGCCATTCTTCTAAGTATCATCCCACCATCATTTCTCCTTTGTTTAAAAATGCAGGGAAATTTTGCAAATTGGCATTATAATTAGTAGCTGGAGGGTCCTTTTTTGTTTTGTGGGGTCGGTCAGGATGGGTGTTCAGGCCCTCTGTCAGATCGCTGGTTTGTTTTTATTATCCCCAGAGAAGAGTAGTGGGCATGTGTTTGGCAGGTGAAAAGTGCGGATTCTGTTTCAGAGAATTAAACAGGATCCGCATGGTCATCTCATTCCTTTAAGAATCCTTTGCTTCATCAGCTGGGATTCCACCATGTTTCTATATACTCCTCTATGCGTGGGCACAGGTACCTAGCTTGTTCCAAGAATTATGCTGGATAGTTTTCAAATTAACCAGTACGTTGAAAATTATTTGCAGGTTTTCAGCGTTTCACCATAATTTTGATAACGTTTGTATGTCCCTCCTGAAACCCAAGAAGGCTGCGACGGACATAACTATGCTGAGGAGTAGCTGACTTGGTGTTGCCTATTTTTGTTAGTGGAGACAGACAAGAAGCCATTCTTCTAAGCATGATCCCACCACCATTTTTCCATTGTTTTAAAATGCAGGGAAATTTTGCAAGTTAGCATTATAATTAGTAGCTGGAGGGTACGGTTTTTTTCTTTGTGTGTGGTCGATGTGGATGTGGGGGGGGGTCAGGCCCTCTGTGAGTTCCCCGGTTGGTTTTTATTATCCCCAGAGAGGAGAAGTGGGCATGTGTTTGGCAGGTGAAAAGGGCGGATTCTGTTTCAGAGAATTAACGATGATCCCCATGGTCATCCCGTTCCTTTAATAATCCTTTACTTCATCAGCTGGAAATCCACCATGGTTCTCTATACTCCTCTTTGCGTGGGAACAGGTAACTGGCTTGTTCCAAGAAGTATGCCGCAGAGCTTTTCAATTAACCAGTACGTTGAAAATTATTTGCAGGTGTTCAGCGTTTTACCATAATTGTGAGAACCTTTGTTTGTGCCTCCTGAAACCCTAGAAGGCTGCGATGGACATAACTATGCTGAGGCGTAGCTGACTTGGTGTTGCCTATTTTTGTTACTGGAGACTGCCAAGAAGCCATTCTTCTAAGTATCATCCCACCACCATTTTTCCATTGTTTTAAAATGCAGGGAAATTTTGCAAGTTAGCATTATAATTAGTATCTGGAGGCTACGGTGTTTTTTTTTTTTTTTTTTTTCCTGTGGGGTCGGTGTGGATGTGTTGGTCAGGCCCTCTGTCAGTTCTCCGGTTGGTTTTTATTATCACCAGAGAGGAGAAGTGGGTATTAGTATGGCAGGTGAAAACTGCGGATCTGTTTCAGAGAATTAAACAGAATCCGCATGGTAATCCCGTTCCTTTAAGAATCCTTTGCTTCATGACCTGGGAATCCACCATGGTTCTATATACTTGTCTATGCGTGGGCACAGGAAACTGGCTAGTTCCAAGAAGTATGCCTCAGAGCTTTTCAATTAACCAGTATGTTGACAATCCTTTGCAGGTTTTCAGCGTTTCACCATAATTGTGATAACGTGTGTATGTCCCTCCTGAAACCCAAGAAGGCTGCGACGGACATAACTATGCTGAGGAGCAGCTGACTTGGTGTTGCCTATTTTTGTTAGTGGAGACAGACAAGAAGCCATTCTTCTAAGCATGATCCCACCACCATTTTTCCATTGTTTTAAAATGCAGGGAAATTTTGCAAGTTAGCATTATAATTAGTAGCTGGAGGGTACGGTTTTTTTTGTGTGTGTCGTCGATGTGGATGTGGGGGGGGGTCAGGCCCTCTGTCAGTTCCCCGGTTGGTTTTTATTATCCCGAGAGAGGAGAAGTGGGCATGTGTTTGGCAGGTGAAAAGGGCGGATTCTGTTTCAGAAAATTAACGATGATCCCCATGGTCATCCCGTTCCTTTAATAATCCTTTACTTCATCAGCTGGAAATCCACCATGGTTCCCTATACTCCTCTTTGCGTGGGAACAGGTAACTGCCTTGTTCCAAGAAGTATGCTGCAGAGCTTTTCAATTAACCACTACGTGGAAAATTATTTGCAGGTGTTCAGCATTTCACCATAATTGTGAGAACCTTTGTTTGTGCCTCCTGAAACCCAAGAAGGCTGCGACGGACATAACTATGCTGAGGAGTAGCTGACTTGGTGTTGCCTATTTTTGTTAGTGGAGACTGACAAGAAGCCATTCTTCTAAGTATCATCCCACCACCATTTTTCCATTGTTTTAAAATGCAGGGAAATTTTGCAAGTTAGCATTATAATTAGTAGCTGGAGGGTACGGTTTTTTTTTTTTTGGGTGGTCGATGTGGATGGTGGGGGTCAGGCCCTCTGTCAGTTCGCTGGTTAGTTTTTATTATCCCCAGAGAGGAGAAGTGGGCATGTGTTTGGCAGGTGAAAAGGGCGGATTCTGTTTCAGATAATTAACGATGATCACCATGGTCATCCCGTTCCTTTAATAATCCTTTACTTCATCAGCTGGAAATCCACCATGGTTCTATATACTCCGCTTTGCATGGGAACAGGTAACTGGCTTGTTCCAAGAAGTATGCCGCAGAGCTTTTCAATTAACCACGACGTTGAAAATTATTTGCAGGTGTTCAGCGTTTCACCATAATTGTGATAACGTCTGTTTGTGCCTCCTGAAACCCAAGAAGGCTGCGACGGACATAACTATGCTGAGGCGTAGCTGACTTGGTGTTGCCTATTTTTGTCAGTGGAGACTGACAAGAAGCCATTCTTCTAAGTATCATCCCACCATCATTTCTCGATTGTTTAAAAATGCAGGGAAATTTTGCAAATTGGCATTATAATTAGTAGCTGGAGGGTACTTTTTTGTTTTGTGGGGTCGGTCAGGATGGGTGTTCGGGCCCTCTGTCAGATCACTGGTTTGTTTTTATTATCCCCAGAGAAGTGTAGTGGGCATGTGTTTGGCAGGTGAAAAGTGCGGGTTCTGTTTCAGAGAATTAAACAGGATCCGCATGGTCATCTCATTCCTTTAAGAATCCTTTGCTTCATCAGTTGGGATTCCACCATGTTTCTATATACTCCTCTATGCGTGGGCACAGGTACCTGGCTTGTTCCAAGAATTATGCTGGAGATTTTTCAAATTAACCAGTACGTTGAAAATTATTTGCAGGTTTTCAGCGTTTCACCATAATTTTGATAACGTTTGTATGTCCCTCCTGAAACCCAAGAAGGCTGCGACGGACATAACTATGCTGAGGAGTAGCTGACTTGGTGTTGCCTATTTTTGTTAGTGGAGACAGACAAGAAGCCATTCTTCTAAGTATGATCCCACCACCATTTTTCCATTGTTTTAAAATGCAGGGAAATTTTGCAGGTTAGCATTATAATTAGTAGCTGGAGGGTACGGTTTTTTTTTTTTGTGTGTGGTCGATGTGGATGGGGGGGGTCAGGCTGTCTGTCAGTTCGCTGGTTAGTTTTTATTATCCCCAGAAAGGAGAAGTGGGCATGTGTTTGGCAGGTGAAAAGGGCGCATTCTGTTTCAGAGAATTAACGATGATCCCCATGGTCATCCCGTTCCTTTAATAATCCTTTACTTCATCAGCTGGAAATCCACCATGGTTCTGTATACTCCTGTTTGCGTGGGAACAGGTAACTGGCTTGTTCCAAGAAGTATGCCGCAGAGCTTTTCAATTAACCAGTACGTTGAAAATTATTTGCAGGTGTTCAGCGTTTCACCATAATTGTGATAACGTGTGTTTGTGCCTCCTGAAACCCAAGAATGCTGCGACCGACATAACTATGCTGAGGAGTAGCTGACTTGGTGTTGCCTATTTTTGTTAGTGGAGACTGACAAGAAGCCTTTCTTCTAAGTATCATCCCACCACCATTTTTCCATTGTTTTAAAATGCAGGGAAATTTTGCAAGTTAGCATTATAATTAGTAGCTGGAAGGTACGGTTTTTTTTTTGTGTGTGGTCGATGTGGATGGGGGGGGGTCAGGCCCTCTGTCAGTTCGCTGGTTAGTTTTTATTATCCCCAGAGAGGAGAAGTGGGCATGTGTTTGGCAGGTGAAAAGGGCGGATTCTGTTTCAGAGAATTAACGATGATCCCCATGGTCATCCCGTTCCTTTAATAATCCTTTACTTCATCAGCTGGAAATCCACCATGGTTCTCTATACTCCTCCTTGCGTGGGAACAGGTAACTGCCTTGTTCCAGGAAGTATGCCGCAGAGCTTTTCAAATAACCACTACGTTGAAAATTATTTGCAGGTGTTCAGCGTTTCACCATAATTGTGAGAACCTTTGTTTGTGCCTCCTGAAACCCAAGAAGGCTGCGACGGACATAACTATGCTGAGGAGTAGCTGACTTGGTGTTGCCTATTTTTGTTAGGGGAGACAGACAAGAAGCCATTCTTCTAAGTATGATCCCACCACCATTTTTCCACTGTTTTAAAATGTAGGAAATTTTGCAAGTTAGCATTATAATTAGTAGCTGGAGGGTACGGTTTTTTTTTTTTTGTGTGTGTGGTCGAGGTGGATAGGGGTGTCAGGCCCTCTGTCAGTTCGCTGGTTAGTTATTATTATCCCCAGAGAGGAGAAGTGGGCATGTGTTTGGCAGGTGAAAAAGGCGGATTCTGTTTCAGAGAATTAAACAGGATCCGAAAGGTCATCTCATTCCTTTAAGAATTCTTTGCTTCATCAGCTGGGATTCCACCATGTTTCTATATACTCCTCTATGCGTGGGCACAGGTACCTGGCTTGTTCCAAGAATTATGCTGGAGAGTGTTCAAATTAACCAGTACGTTGAAAATTATTTGCAGGTTTTCAGCGTTTCACCATAATTTTGATAATGTTTGTATGTCCCTACTGAAACTCAAGAAGGCTGCGATGGACATAATTATGCTGAGAAGTAGCTTACTTGGTGTTGCCTATTTTTGTTAGTGGAGACAGACAAGAAGCCATTCTTCTAAGTATGATCCCACCACCATTTTTCCATTGTTTTAAAATGAGGGAAATTTTGCAAGTTAGCATTATAATTAGTAGCCGGAGGGTACGGGTTTTTTTTTGTGTGTGTGGTCGATGTGGATGGGGGGGGTCAGGCCCTCTGTCAGTTCGCTGGTTAGTTTTTATTATCCCCAGAGAGGAGAAGTGGGCATGTGTTTGGCAGGTGAAAAGGGCGGATTCTGTTTCAGAGAATTAACGATGATCCCCATGGTCATCCCGTTCCTTTAAAAATCCTTTACTTCATCAGCTGGAAATCAACCATGGTTCTCTATACTCCTGTTTGCGTGGGAACAGGTAACTGGCTTGTTCCAAGAAGTATGCCGCAGAGCTTTTCAATTAACCAGTACGTTGAAAATTATTTGCAGGTGTTCAGCGTTTCACCATAATTGTGATAACGTTTGTTTGTGCCTCCTGAAACCCAAGAAGGCTGCGACGGACATAGCTATGCTGAGGAGTAGCTGACTTGGTGTTGCCTATTTTTGTTAGTGGAGACTGACAAGAAGCCATTCTTCTAAGTATCATCCCACCACCATTTTTCCATTGTTTTAAAATGCAGGGAAATTTTGCAAGTTAGCATTATAATTAGTAGCTGGAGGGTACGGTTTTTTTTTTTTTGTGTGTGAGGTCGATGTGGATGGGGGGGTCAGGCCCTCTGTCAGTTCGCTGGTTTGTTTTTGTTATCCCCAGAGAGGAGAAGTGGGCATGTGTTTGGCAGGTGAAAAGGGCGGATTCTGTTTCAGAGAATTAACGATGATCCCAATGGTCATCCCGTTCCTTTAATAATCCTTTACTTCATCAGCTGGAAATCCACCATGGTTCTATATACTCCTCTTTGCGTGGGAACAGGTAACTGCCTTGTTCCAAGAAGTATGCCGCAGAGCTTTTCAATTAACCAGTACGTTGAAAATTATTTGCAGGTGTTCAGAGTTTCACCATAATTGTGAGATCCTTTGTTTGTGCCTCCTGAAACCCAAGAAGGCTGCGACGGACATAACTATGCTGAGGCGTAGCTGACTTGGTTTTGCCTATTTTTGTTAGTGGAGTCTGACAAGAATAAATTCTTGTAAGTATCATCTCACCATCATTTTTCCATTGTTTAAAAATGCAGGAAAATTTTGCAAGTTAGCATTATATTTAGTAGATGGAGGCTACGGTGTTTTTTTTTTTTTTTTTCCTGTGGGGTTGGTGTGGATGTGTTGGTCAGGCCCTCTGTCAGTTCGCTGGTTTGTTTTTATTATGCCCAGAGAGGAGAAGTGGGTATTAGTATGGCAGGTGAAAACTGCGGATCTGTTTCAGAGAATTAAACAGGATCCGCATGGTAATCCCGTTCCTTTAAGAATCCTTTGCTTCATGAGCTGGGAATCCACCATGGTTCTATATACTCCTCTTTGCGTGGGAACAGGTAACTGGCTTGTTCCAAGAAGTATGCCTCAGAGCTTTTCAATTAACCAGTATGTTGACAATCCTTTGCAGGTTTTCAGCGTTTCACCATAATTGTGATAACGTGTGTATGTGCCTACTGAAACCAAATATGGCTGCTACGGACATAACTATGCTGAGGCGTAGCTGACTTGGTGTTGCCTATTTTTGTCAGTGGAGACTGACAAGAAGCCATTCTTCTAAGCATCATCCCACCATCATTTCTCCATTGTTTAAAAATGCAGGGAAATTTTGCAAATTGGCATTATAATTAGTAGCTGGAGGGTACTTTTTTGTTTTGTGGGGTCAGTCAGGATGGGTGTTCAGGCCCTCTGTCAGATCGCTGGTTTGTTTTTATTATCCCCAGAGAAGAGTAGTGGGCATGTGTTTGGCAGGTGAAAAGTGCGGATTCTGTTTCAGAGAATTAAACAGGATCCGCATGGTCATCTCATTCCTTTAAGAATCCTTTGCTTCATCAGCTGGGATTCCACCATGTTTCTATATACTCCTCTATGCGTGGGCACAGGTACCTGGCTTGTTCCAAGAATTATGCTGGAGAGTTTTCAAATTAACCAGTACGTTGAAAATTATTTGCAGGTTTTCAGCGTTTCACCATAATTTTGATAACGTTTGTATGTCCCTCCTGAAACCCAAGAAGGCTGTGACAGACATAACTATGCTGAGGAGTAGCTGACTTGGTGTTGCCTATTTTTGTTAGTGGAGACTGACAAGAAGCCATTCTTCTAAGTATCATCCCACCACCATTTTTCCATTGTTTTAAAATGCAGGGAAATTTTGCAAGTTAGCATTATACTTAGTAGCTGGAGGGTACGGTTTTTTTTTTGTGTGTGTGGTCGATGTCAAGGGGGGGGGTCAGGCCCTCTGTCAGTTCGCTGGTTAGTTTTTATTATCCCCAGAGAGGAGAAGTGGGCATGTGTTTGGCAGGTGAAAAGGGCGGATTCTGTTTCAGAGAATTAAACAGGATCCGCATGGTCATCTTATTCCTTTAAGAATCCTTTGCTTCATCAGCTGGGATTCCACCATGTTTCTATATACTCCTCTATGCATGGGCACAGGTACCTGGCGTGTTCCAAGAAGTATGCTGGAGAGTTTTCAAATTAAACAGTACGTAGAAAATTATTTGCAGGTGTTAAGCATTTTACCATAATTTTGATAACGTTTGTATGTGCCTCCTGAAACCGAAGAGGCTGCGACGGACATAACTATGCTGAGGAGTAGCTGACTTGGTGTTGCCTATTTTTGTTAGTGGAGACAGACAAGAAGCCATTCTTCTAAGTATCATCCCACCACCATTTTTCCATTGTTTTAAAATGCAGGGAAATTTTGAAAGTTAGCATTATAATTAGTAGCTGGAGGGTACAGTTTTTTTTTTGTGTGGTCGATGTGGATGGGGGGGTCAGGCCCTCTGTCAGTTCGCTGGTTAGTTTTTATTATCCCCAGAGAGGAGAAGTGGGCATGTGTTTGGCAGGTGAAAAGGGCGGATTCTGTTTCAGAGAATTAACGATGATCCCCATGGTTATCCCGTTCCTTTAATAATCCTTTACTTCATCAGCTGGATATCCACCATGGTTCTATATACTCCTCTTTGCGTGGGAACAGGTAACTGGCTTGTTCCAAGAAGTATGCCGCAGAGCTTTTCAATTAACCACTACGTTGAAAATTATTTGCAGGTGTTCAGCATTTCACCATAATTGTGATAACGTTTGTTTGTGCCTTCTGAAACCCAAGAAGGCTGCGACGGACATAACTATGCTGAGGAGTAGCTGACTTGGTGTTGCCTATTTTTGTTACTGGAGACGGACAAGAAGCCATTCTTCTAAGTATCATCCCAACACCATTTTTCCATTGTTTTAAAATGCAGGGAAATTTTGCAAGTTAGCATTATAATTAGTAGCTGGAGGGTACGTTTTTTATTTTTGTGTGTGGTCGATGTGGATGGGGGGGTCAGGCCCTCTGTCAGTTCGCTGGTTAGTTTTTATTATCCCCAGAGAGGAGAAGTGGGCATGTGTTTGGCAGGTGATAAGGGCGGATTCTGTTTCAGAGAATTAACGATGATCCCCATGGTCATCCCGTTCCTTTAATAATCCTTTACTTCATCAGCTGGAAATCCACCATGGTTCTCTATACTCTTCTTTGCGTGGCAAGAGGTAACTGCCTTGTTCCAAGAAGTATGCCGCAGAGCTTTTCAATTAACCACTACGTTGAAAATTATTTGCAGGTGTTCAGCGTTTCACCATAATTGTGATAACATTTGTTTGTGCCTCCTGAAACCCAAGAAGGCTGCGACGGACATAACTATGCTGAGGCCTAGCTGACTTGGTTTTGCCTATTTTTGTTAGTGGAGACTGACAAGAAGCCATTCTTCTAAGTATCATCCCACCATCATTTCTCCTTTGTTTAAAAATGCAGGAAAATTTTGCAAATTGGCATTATAATTAGTAGCTGGAGGGTACTTTTTTTTTTGTGGGGTCGGTCAGGATGGGTGTTCAGGCCCTCTGTCAGATCACTGGTTTGTTTTTATTATCCCCAGAGAAGAGTAGTGGGCATGTGTTTGGCAGATTAAAAGTGCGGATTCTGTTTCAGAGAATTAAACAGGATCCGCATGGTCATCTCATTCCTTTTAGAATCCTTTGCTTCATCAGCTGGGATTCTACCATGTTTCTATATACTCCTCTATGCGTGGGCACAGGTACCTGGCTTGTTCCAAGAAGTATGCTGGAGAGTTTTCAAATTAACCAGTACGTTGAAAATTATTTGCAGGTTTTCAGCGTTTCACCATAATTTTGATAACGTTTGTATGTGCCTCTTGAAACCCAAGGCTGCGACGGACATAACTATGCTAAGGAGTAGCTGACTTGGTGTTGCCTATTTTTGTTAGTGGAGACAGACAAGAAGCCATTCTTCTAAGTATCATCCCACCACCATTTTTCCATTGTTTTAAAATGCAGGGAAATTTTGAAAGTTAGCATTATAATTAGTAGCTGGAGGGAACGGTTTTCCTTTTGTGTGTGGTCGATGTGGATGGGGGGGCCAGGCCCTCTGTCAGTTCGCTGGTTAGTTTTATTATCCCCAGAGAGGAGAAGTGGGCATGTGTTTGGCAGGTGAAAAGGGCGGATTCTGTTTCAGAGAATTAACGATGATCCCCATGGTCATCCCGTTCCTTTAATAATCCTTTACTTCATCAGCTGGAAATCCACCATGATTGTATATACTCCTCTTTGCGTGTGAACAGGTAACTGGCTTGTTCCAAGAAGTATGCCGCAGAGCTTTTCAATTAACCACTACGTTGAAAATTATTTGCAAGTGTTCAGCGTTTCACCATAATTGTGATAACGTTTGTTTGTGCCTCCTGAAACCCAAGAAGGCTGCGACGGACATAACTATGCTGAGGAGTAGCTGACTTAGTGTTGCCTATTTTTGTTAGTGGAGACTGACAAGAAGCCATTCTTCTAAGTATCATCCCACCACCAGTTTTCCATTGTTTTAAAATGCAGGGAAATTTTGCAAGTTAGCATTATAATTAGTAGCTGGAGGGTACGGTTTTTTTTTTGTGTGTGTGGTCGATGTGGATGGGGGGGTCAGGCCCTCTGTAAGTTCGCTGGTTAGTATTTATTATCCCCAGAGAGGAGAAGTGGGCATGTGTTTGGCAGGTGAAAAGGGCGGATTCTGTTTCAGAGAATTAACGATGATCCCCATGGTCATCCCGTTCCTTTAATAATCCTTTACTTCATCAGCTGGAAATTCACCATGGTTCTATATACTCCTCTTTGCGTGGGAACCGGTAACTGGCTTGTTCCAAGAAGTATGCCGCAGAGCTTTTCAATTAACCACTACGGTGAAAATTATTTGCAGGTGTTCAGCGTTTCACCATAATTGTGATAACGTTTGTTTGTGCCTCCTGAAACCCAAGAAGGCGGCGACGGACATAACTATGCTGAGGAGTAGCTGACTTGGTGTTGCCTATTTTTTTTAGTGGAGACTGACAAGAAGCCATTCTTCTAAGTATCATCCCACCACCATTTTTCCATTGTTTTAAAATGCAGGGAAATTTTGCAAGTTAGCATTATAATTAGTACCTGGAGGGTACGGTTTTTTTTTTGTGTGTGTGGTCGATGTGCATGGGGGGGTCAGGCCCTCTGTCAGTTCGCTGGTTAGTTTTTATTATCCCCAGAGAGGTGAAGTGGGCATGTGTTTGGCAGGTGAAAAAGGCGGATTCTGTTTCAGAGAATTAACGATGATCCCCATGGTGATCCCGTTCCTTTAATAATCCTTTACTTCATCACCTGGAAATCCACCATGGTTCTATATACTCCTCTTTGCGTGGGAACAGGTAAGTGGCTTGTTCCAAGAAGTATGCCGCAGAGCTTTTCAATTAACCACTACGTTGAAAATTATTTGCAGGTGTTCAGCGTTTCACCATAATTGTGATAACGTTTATTTGTGCCTCCTGAAACCCAAGAAGGCTGCGACAGATATAACTATGCTGAGGAGTAGCTGACTTGGTGTTGCCTATTTTTGTTAGTGGAGACAGACAAGAAGCCATTCTTCTAAGTATCATCCCACCACCATTTTTCCATTGTTTTAAAATGCAGGGAAATTTTGCAAGTTAGTATTATAATTAGTAGCTGGAGGGTACGTTTTTTTTTTTTGTGTGTGGTCGATGTGGATGGGGGGGTCAGGCCCTCTGTCAGTTCACTGGTTAGTTTTTATTATCCCCTGAGAGGAGAAGTGGGCATGTGTTTGGCACGTGAAAAGTGCGGATTCTGTTTCAGAGAATTAAACAGGATCCGCATGGTCATCTTATTCCTTTAAGAATCCTTTGCTTCATCAGCTGGGATTACACCATGTTTCTATATACTCCTCTATGCGTGAGCACAGGTACCTGGCTTGTTCCAAGAAGTATGCTGGAGAGTTTTCAAATTAGCCAGTACGTTGAAAATTATTTGCAGGTTTTCAGCGTTTCACCATAATTTTGCTAACGTTTGTATGTGCCTCCTGAAATCCAAGAAGGCGGCGACGGACATAACTATGCTGAGGAGTAGCTGACTTGGTGTTGCCTATTTTTGTTAGTGGAGACAGACAAGAAGCCATTCTTCTAAGTATCATCCCACCACCATTTTTCCATTGTTTTAAAATGCAGCGAAATTTTGCAAGTTAGCATTATAATTAGTAGCTGGAGGGTACGGTTTTTTTGTGTGTGTGGTCGATGTGGATGGGGGGGTCAGGCCCTCTGTCAGTTCGCTGGTTAGTTTTTATTATCCCTAGAGAGGAGAAGTGGGCATGTGTTTGGCCGGTGAAAAGGGCGGATTCTGTTTCAGAGAATTGACGATGATCCCCATGGTCATCCCGTTCCTTTAATAATCCTTTACTTCATCAGCTGGAAATCCACCATGGTTCTATATACTCCTCTTTGCGTGGGAACAGGTAACTGGCTTGTTCCAAGAAGTATGCCGCAGAGCTTTTCAATAAACCACTACGTTGAAAATTATTTGCAGGTGTTCAGCGTTTAACCCTAACGAGAACCCCTAAAGATAACCCTGAACCCTATCCCTAACCCCAGCAGTAAACTTTAACCCTAAACCTAAGCCCAACCCGTAACCCTAATCCTATCCTTTTACCCTAAAACTAACCCCTAAACCTAACCCCTATACCTCACCCTAACTCTAATCCCAATCCTAATTCTAACCATACCCCTTCATAAAACAATAACTCCTAACTGCTAACCCTAACACTAACCAAAAACCCTAATCACTAATCCCTAACCCTAACGCTTATCCTTTACCCTAACCGTTAACCCTCACCCTAAATCTTAACACTGACCCTAACCTTAACCTTTAACTCTAAGCCTAACCCTTAAGCCTACAGTAAGGAAGACCCTTAATGCTAATGGGATCCCTTATCCCTAACCCTAACACTACAGCTAAAAATAACCCTAACCTTGGATCCTTAAACCTAACCCCTAACACTTACTTTAACCCCAAACCCTAACCCTAATCCTAAGCATTCAACCTAACCCTATCTCTTAACCCTAACGCTAGCCCTTACCCTATCGCCTAGATCTAACCCTAAATCTAACCTACCGCCTAATCCTAACCTTAAGCTCTAATGCTAACACTAACCCTGAACCCTAAACCTACCCGTAACCCTTAACACTAACCCTATCCGTGAACCTTAACCCTGACCCTAACCATTACCCGCACCCAAGCATTTAACCCTGACCCTAACCCTAATCCTTAATGATAACCCTAACACTAAACCCTAACCCTAAGCCCAACACTTAACCCTAATCCTATCCCTTAACCCTAACCCTAACCCTAACCCTAATGCTAACCCCTAAACGTAACCCTAACCGTGACCAGTAAACCTAACCCTAACCTCTAACACAAACCATAGCACATAACTCTAACCCTAAAACTAACCCTAACCTTAACCCTAAACCCTAACTCTTAACCTTAACCCTAAGCGTTAACTCTCACGCTAACCTTTAATCCTAACCCTAATCCTAATCTTCAACCCTAAACCTAACACTTAACCCTAACCCTGTACCAAACCCTAACCCCTCATCTTAACCCTAACCGTAAACCTCAACCCAAAACCAAAGTGTAGCCGTTAAACCTAAGAGTAACCTTTAACCCTAACCCTAATGCCTCACCCTAACACTAAACTTCATCCTTAACCCTAACCAGAATCCTAACCCTAAATGTAATTCTCAGACTTCTTGCTTTCTTAGAGTTTAGAAAGCCTGCAATCCTCCCATGCCATGTGTGAAAGGAGGCTCTACCACTGTGTCCTGCATGAAACAAACGGGCCCATACCCAGAGTATGATAGAGTGGGTTCCCGGGTACAATCCCAGCCCCCTAAACTCCCCCCGCCCGCCTAATGCAGACAGGGCCCGTGCGCTAAGCATAAACAATACCTTTAACAGATAACCCTAACCCTGAACATAACACCCAACCCTGTTCCTATTTCTCCCCTTAACACGTAAACCTCACCGTGCGCCTAACTTTAACCTCTTATCCTAACGTTAATGCATAACCCATTCCCTGAGAACAACCCCTATCCCATAATTCTAACCCTATCTCCTAGTCATCACTGTGACACCTAATCCCTAACCCTAATTCTAAACCGCTAACCCTAACCGGAACCCTACCTACAACCCTAACACTGACAGTAACCCTTACTTCTAAACCCAATGCTATGCCTAACAAAAACCCTAACCCTTGACGCTAACCCTTCACCCTAACCCCTAAGCCTTACCCTAACCCTTAACCCTAATCCTAATCCTAACCATTAAACCTAACCCTAGCTCTTAATGCTAACCCTAAACCTTACCCTCACGACTAGACCTAACCCTGACACTAACCTGACACCTAATCCTAACCAGAACCCCTAAAGGTAACCCTGAACCCTATCCCTAACCCTAGCAGTAAATTTTAACCTTAAACCTAAGCCCAACCCGTAACCGTAATCCTATCCTTTTGCCCTAAAACTAACCCCTAAACCTAACACCTATACCTCACCCTAACTCTAACCCCAGGCCAAATTCTAACCATAACCCTTCATAAAACACGAACTCCTAACCGCTAACCCTAACACTAACCAAAAACCCTAATCACTAATCCCTAACCCTAACGCTTAACCTTTACCCTGACCGTAAACCCTCACCCTAAATCTTAACACTGACCCTAACCTTAACCTTTAACTCTAAGCCTAACCCTTAACTCTACAGTAAGGAAGACCCTTAATGCTGATGGGATCCCTTATCCCTAACCCTAACACTACAGCTAAAAATAACCCTAACCTTTGATCCTTAAACCTAACCCCTAACACTTACTTTAACCCCAAACCCTAACCCTAATCCTAAGCATTAAACCTAAACCTATCTCTTAACCCTAACGCTAGCCCTTACCCTAACGCCTAGATCTATCCATAAATCTAACCTACCGCCTAATCCTAACCTCAAGCCCTAATGCTAACACTAACCTTGAACCCTAAACCTACCCGTAACCCTTAACACTAACCCTATCCGTGAACCTTAACCCTGACCCTAACCATTACCCGCACCCAAGCATTTAACCCTGACCCTAACCCTAATCCTTAATGATAACCCTAACACTAAACCCTAACCCTAAGCCCAACACTTAACCCTAATCCTATCCCTTAACCCTAACCCTAACCCTAATGCTAACCCCTAAACGTAACCCGAACCGTGACCAGTAAACCTAACCCTAACCTCTAACACAAACCCTAGCACATAACTCTAACCCTAAAACTAACCCTAACCCTAACCCTAACACCTAACTATTAACCTTAACCCTAAGCGTTAACTCTCACGCTAACCTTTAATCCTAACCCTAATCCTAATCTTCAACCCTAAACCTAACACTTAACCCTAACCCTGTACCAAACCCTAACCCCTCATCTTAACCCTAACCTTAAACCTCAACCCTAAACCAAAGTGTAACCGTTAAATCTAAGAGTAACCTTTAACCCTAACCCTAATCCCTAACCCTAAGCCCTCACCCTAACACTAAACTTCATCCTTAACCCTAACCATAACCCTAACCCTAAATCTAATTCTCAGACTTCTTGCTTTCTTAGAGTTTAGAAAGCCTGCAATCCTCCCATGCCATGCGTGAAAGGAGGCTCTGCCACAGTGTCCTGCATGAAACCCAGAGGCGCATACACTGCGTGCGGTAGAATGGGTTCCCAGCGACCATCACAGACACCTAACTTTGCCTCCTAGGGCATACAGGGCCCGTGCCCTAAGCATAAACCCTACCCCTCACCCATAAGCCTAACCCACAACATAACACCTAACCCTCATCCTACTGCTCACCTTAACAGGTAAACCTCACCATAACCCTAACTTTAACCCCATATCCTAACGTTAATGCATGACACCCTGAGAACAAGCCCTATACCGTCATTATAACCCTAACTCCTAGCTATAACCGTAACACCTAATCCCTACTTCTGAAACGCCAACCCTAACCTTAACCCGACCAACAACACTAACACTAACCCTAACCCCTTACCCTAACCCTACGCCTAAAAGTAACCCTAACCTTTGATCCTTCGTCATAACCCCTAACCTTAACCCTAACCCTTAACCCTATTCCCAATCCTAACCATCAAACAGAACCCTAACTCTTAACCCTAACCCTAACCTTTACCCTAATGCCTAGAGATCTAACCCCAACACTGACCTACAGTTAACACTAACCCCAACCCCTAATGCTAACCTTAAACCTGAACCAAGCTCCTAACCCTTAACCCTAACACTATCCCTAACCCCTAAGCCTAACCCCAACTGTTAACCCTCTAACCCTCACCCTGAATCCTAACCCTATCCCTTAACCCTAACCGCTAACCCTAACGCTAACTCCAACCCTAAACCTTACCCTGGCCCCCTAACCCAGACTTAACACCTTACCCCTAACACTAACTCTAACCCTAACCACTAATCCCTAGCACCTAACCCTGACTCGAAACCTAACCCCT
This sequence comes from Eulemur rufifrons, assembly GCF_041146395.1. Taxonomy (NCBI): domain Eukaryota; kingdom Metazoa; phylum Chordata; class Mammalia; order Primates; family Lemuridae; genus Eulemur; species Eulemur rufifrons. The sequence goes on from NW_027182939.1 coordinate 325,037, forward strand.
AACACGAAAAACCCTAACCCCAACCCCAACCCTAATTCTCACACTACTTCCATTCCCAGAGTGAAGCAAGCCTACAATACAGCCATGCCATGTGTGAGATGAGGCTCCGCCTGAGTCCTGCATGGAGGTCCTGTCCCAAGGCCCAGGGAATGATGTTGTGCTTTCGTGGTGACTCCGACCGCACCCCTCTCACCGTAGATTAACCAGGTCCTGTGCCCTTAAACTGACCGCTAAAGCTAAGCCCTACCACCAACGCTAACCCCTGACCCTGAACCTAAGCCCCGAGCCTAAAGCCCAACATTAACTCTAGACCCTTACCCTAAACCTAATCCCTAACCCTAATGCTAACCCCTAAACCCAACCCTAACCGTGAACAGTAAACCTAACCCTAACCCCTAACACAAACCATAGCACATAACTCTAACCCTAAATCTAACCCTAAGCCTAACCGTAAACCCTAACTATTAACCTTAACCCTAAGCGTTAACTCTCACGCTAACCTTTAATCCTAACCCTAATCCTAATCTTCAACCCTAAACCTAACACTTAACCCTAACCCTGTACCAAACCCTAACCCCTCATCTTAACCCTAACCGTAAACCTCAACCCTAAACCAAAGTGTAACCGTTAAACCTAAGAGTAACCTTTAACCCTAACCCTAATCCCTAACCCTAAGCCCTCACCCTAACACTAAACTTCATCCTTAACCCTAACCAGAATCGTACCCCTAAATCTAATTCTCAGACTTCTTGCTTTCTTAGAGTTTAGAAAGCCTGCAATCCTCCCATGCCATGCGTGAAAGGAGGCTCTACCACTGTGACCTCCATGAAACCCACGGGCCCATACCCAGAGTATGATAGAGTGGGTTCCCGGGTACAATCCCAGCCCCTAAACTCCCCCCGCCCGCCTAATGCAGACAGGGCCCGTGCGCTAAGCATAAACAATACCTTTAACAGTTAACCCTAACCCTGAACATAACACCCAACCCTGTTCCTATTTCTCTCCTTAACACGTAAACCTCACCGTGCGCCTAACTTTAACCTCTTATCCTAACGTTAATGCATAACCCATTTCCTGAGAACAACCTCATCCCATAATTCTAACCCTATCTCCTAGTCATCACTGTGACACCTAATCCCTAACCCTAATTCTAAACCGCTAACCCTAACCGTAACCCTACCTACAACCCTAACACTGACAGTAACCCTTACTTCTAACCCCAACGCTTTGCCTAACAAAAACCCTAACCCTTGACCCTAACCCTTCACCCTAACCCCTAAGCCTTACCCTAACCCTTAACCCTAATCCTAATCCTAACCATTAAACCTAACCCTAGCTCTTAAAGCTAACCCTAAACCTTACCCTCACGACTAGACCTAACCCTGACAAAAACCTAACACCTAACCCTAACCAGAACCCCTAAAGCCAACCCTGAACCCTATCCCTAACCCTGGCAGTAAACGTTAACCGTAAACCTAAGCCCAACCCGTAACCCTAATCCTATCCTTTTACCCTAAAACTAACCCCTAAACCTAACCCCTATACCTCACCTTAATTCTAACCCCAATCCTAATTCTAACCATACCCCTTCATAAAACACTAATTCCTAACCGCTAACCCTAACACTAACCAAAAACCCTAATCACTAATCCCTACCCCTAACGCTTAACCTTTACCCTGACCGTTAACCCTCACCCTAAATCTTAACACTGACCCTAACCTTAACCTTTAACTCTAAGCCTAACCCTTAACCCTACACTAAGGAAGACCCTTAATGCTAATGGGATCCCTTATCCCTAACAATAACACTACAGCTAAAAATAACCCTAACCTTGGATCCTTAAACCTAACCCCTAACACTTACTTTAACCCCAAACCCTAACCCTAATCCTAAGCATTAAACCTAACCCTATCTCTTAACCCTAACGCTAGCCCTTACCCTAACGCCTAGATCTAACCCTAAGTCTAACCTACCGCCTAATCCTAACCTTAAGCCCTAATGCTAACACTAACCCTGAACCTTAAACCTACCGATAACCCTTAACACTAACCCTATCCGTGAACCTAAACCCTGACCTTAACCATTACCATCACCCAAGCATTTAACCCTGACCCTAACCCTAATCCTTAATGCTAACATTAACACTGAACCCTAACCCTAAGCCCAACACTTAACCCTAATCCTATCCCTTAACCCTAACCCTAACCCTAACCCTAATGCTAACCCCTAAACGTAACCCTAACCATGACCAGTAAACCTAACCCTAACCTCTAACACCAACCATAGCACATAACTCTAACCCTAAAACTAACCCTAACCCTAACCATAAACCCTAACTCTTAACCTGACCCCTGAGCGTTAACTCTCGCGCTAACCTTTAATCCTAACCCTAATCCTAATCTTCAACCCTAAACCTAACACTTAACCCTAACCCTGTACCAAACCCTAACCCCTCATCTTAACCCTAACCGTAAACCTCAACCCTAAACCAAAGTGTAACCGTTAAACCTAAGAGTAACTTTTAACCTTAACCCTAATCCCTAACCCTAAGCCCTCACCCTAACACTAAACTTCATCCTTAACCCTAACCATAATCCTAACCCTAAATCTCATTCTCAGACTTCTTGCTTTCTTAGAGTTTAGAAAGCCTGCAATCCTTCCATGCCATGCGTGAAAGGAGGCTCTACCACTGTGTCCTGCATGAAACCCACGGGCCCATACCCAGAGTATGATAGAGTGGGTTCCCGGGTACAATCCCAGCCCCCTAAACTCCCCCCGCCCGCCTAATGCAGACAGGGCCCGTGCGCTAAGCATAAACAATACCTTTAACAGATAACCCTAACCCTGAACATAACACCCAACCCTGTTCCTATTTCTCCCCTTAACACGTAAACCTCACCGTGCGCCTAACTTTAACCTCTTATCCTAACGTTAATGCATAACCCATTTCCTGAGAACAACCCCTATCCCATAATTCTAACCCTATCTCCTAGTCATCACTGTGACACCTAATCCCTAACCCTAATTCTAAACCGCTAACCCTAACCGTAACCCTACCTACAACCCTAACACTGACAGTAACCCTTACTTCTCACCCCAACGCTATGCCTAACAAAAACCCTAACCCTTGACCCTAACCCTTCACCCTAACCCCTAAGCCTTACCCTAACCGTTAACCCTAATCCTAATCCTAACCATTAAACCTAACCCTAGCTCTTAAACTAACCCTAAACCTTACCCTCACGACTAGACCTAACCCTGACACTAACCTAACACCTAACCCTAACCAGAACCCCTAAAGCTAACCCTGAACCCTATCCCTAACCCTAGCAGTAAATTTTAACCCTAAACCTAAAACCAACCCGTAACCCTAATCCTATCCTTTTACCCTAAAACTAACCACTAAACCTAACCCCCATACCTCACCCTTAACTCTAACCCCAATCCTAATTCTAACCATACCCCTTCATAAAACACTAACTCCTAACCGCTAACCCTAACACTAACCAAAAACCCTAATCACTAATCCCTAACCCTAACGCTTAACTTTTACCCTAACCGTTAACCCTCACCCTAAATCTTAACCCTGAACCTAACCTTAACCTTTAACTCTAAGCCTAACCCTTAACCCTACAGTAAGGAAGACCCTTAATGCTAATGGGATCCCTTATCCATAACCCTAACACTACAGCTAAAAATAACCCTAACCTTTGATCCTTAAACCTAACCCCTAACACTTACTTTAACCCCAAACCCTAACCCTAATCCTAAGCATTAAACCTAACCCTATCTCTTAACCCTAACGCTAGCCCTTGCCCTAACGCCTAGATCTAACCCTAAATCTAATGTAGCGCCTAATCCTAACCTTAAGCCCTAATGCTACCACTAACCCTGAACCCTAAACCTACCCGTAACCATTAACACTAACCCTAACCTTGAACCTTAACCCTGAACCTAACCATTACCCGCACCCAAGCATTTAACCCTGACCCTAACCCTAATCCTTAATGCTAACCTTAACACTAAACCCTAACCCTAAGCCCAACACTTAACCCTAATCCTATCCCTTAACCCTAACAATAACCCTAACCCTAATGCTAACCCCTAAACGTAACCCAAACCATGACAAGTAAACCTAACCCTAACCTCTAACACAAACCATAGCACATAACTCTAACCCTAAAACTAACCCTAACCCTAACCCTAAACCCTAAATCTTAACCTTAACCCTAAGCGTTACCTCTCACGCTAACCTTTAATCCTAACCCTAATCCTAATCTTCAACCCTAAACCTAACACTTAACCCTAACCCTGTACCAAACCCTAACCCCTCATCTTAACCCTAACCGTAAACCTCAACCCTAAACCAAAGTGTAACCGTTAAACCTAAGAGTAACCTTTAACCCTAACCCTAATCCCTAACCCTAAGCCCTCACCCTAACACTAAACTTCATCCTTAACCCTAACCAGAATCCTACCCCTAAATCTAATTCTCAGACTTCTTGCTTTCTTAGAGTTTAGAAAGCCTGCAATCCTCCCATGCCATGCGTGAAAGGAGGCTCTACCACTGTGTCCTGCATGAAACCCACGGGCCCATACCCAGAGTATGATAGAGTGGGTTCCCGGGTACAATCCCAGCCCCCTAAACTCCCCCCGCCCGCCTAATGCAGACAGGGCCCGTGCGCTAAGCATAAACAATACCTTTAACAGATAACCCTAACCCTGAACATAACACCCAACCCTGTTCCTATTTCTCCCCTTAACACGTAAACCTCACCGTGCGCCTAACTTTAACCTCTTATCCTAACGTTAATGCATAACCCATTTCCTGAGAACAACCCCTATCCCATAATTCTAACCCTATCTCCTAGTCATCACTGTGACACCTAATCCCTAACCCTAATTCTAAACCGCTAACCCTAACCGTAACCCTACCTACAACCCTAACACTGACAGTAACCCTTACTTCTAACCCCAGCGCTATGCCTAACAAAAACCCTAACCCATGACACTAACCGTTCACACTAACCCCTAAGCCTTACCCTAACCCTTAACCCTAATCCTAATCCTAACCATTAAACCTAACCCTAGCTCTTAAAGCTAACCCTAAACCTTACCCTCACGACTAGACCTAACCCTGACACTAACCTAACACCTAACCCTAACCAGAACCCCTAAAGCTAACCCTGAACCCTATCCCTAACCCTAGCAGTAAACATTAACCCTAATCCTAAGCCCAACCCGTAACCCTAATCCTATCCTTTTACCCTAAAACTAACCACTAAACCTAACCCCCATAACTCACCCTTAACTCTAACCCCAATCCTAATTCTAACCATACCCCTTCATAAAACACTAACTCCTAACCGCTAACCCTAACACTAACCAAAAACCCTAATCACTAATCCCTAACCCTAACGCTTAACCTTTACCCTAACCGTTAACCCTCACCCTATATCTTAACCCTGACCCTAACCTTAACCTTTAACTCTAAGCCTAACCCTTAACCCTACAGTAAGGAAGACCCTTAATGCTAATGGAATCCCTTATCCACAACCCTAACACTACAGCTAAAAATAACCCTAACCTTTGATCCTTAAACCTAACCCCTAACACTTACTTTAACCCCAAACCCTAACCCTAATCCTAAGCATTAAACCTAACCCTATCTCTTAACCCTAACGCTAGCCCTTACCCTAACGCCTAGATCTAACCCTAAATCTAACGTACCGCCTAATCCTAACCTTAAGCCCTAATGCTACCACTAACCCTGAAACCTAAACCTACCCGTAATCATTAACACTAACCCTAACCGTCAACCTTAAACCTGAACCTAACCATTACCCGCACCCAAGCATTTAACCCTGACCCTAACCCTAATCCTTAATGCTAACCTTAACACTAAACCCTAACCCTAAGCCCAACACTTAACCCTAATCCTATCCCTTAACCCTAACACTAACCCTAACCCTAATGCTAACCCCTAAACGTAACCCAAACCATGACAAGTAAACCTAACCCTAACCTCTAACACAAACCATAGCACATAACTCTAACCCTAAAACTAACCCTAAACTTAACCCTAAACCCTAACTCTTAACCTTAACACTAAGCGTTAACTCTCACGCTAACCTTTAATCCTAACCCTAATCCTAATCTTCAACCCTAAACCTAACACTTAACCCTAACACTGTACCAAAACCTAACCCCTCATCTTAACCCTAACCGTAAACCTCAACCCTAAACCAAAGTGTAACCGTTAAACCTAAGAGTAACCTTTAACCCTAACCCTATTCCCTAACCCTAAGCCCTCACCTTAACACTAAACTTCATCCTTAACCCTAACCATAATCCTAACCCTAAATCTAATTCTCAGACTTCTTGCTTCCTTAGAGTTTAGAAAGCCTGCAATCCTCCCATGCCATGCGTGAAAGGAGGCTCTACCACTGTGTCCTGCATGAAACCCACGGGCCCATACCCAGAGTATGATAGAGTGGGCTCCCGGGTACAATCGCAGCCCCCTAAACTCCCCCCGCCCGCCTAATGCAGACAGGGCCCGTGCGCTAAGCATAAACAATACCTTTAACAGATAACCCTAACCCTGAACATAACACCCAACCCTGTTCCTATTTCTCCCCTTAACACGTAAACCTCACCGTGCGCCTAACTTTAACCTCTTATCCTAACGTTAATGCATAACCCATTTCCTGAGAACAACCCCTATCCCATAATTCTAACCCTATCTCCTAGTCATCACTGTGACACCTAATCCCTAACCCTAATTCTAAACCGCTAACCCTAACCGTAACCCTACCTACAACCCTAACACTGACAGTAACCCTTACTTCTAGCCCCAACGCTATGCCTAACAAAAACCCTAACCCTTGACCCTAACACTTCACCCTAACCCCTAAGCCTTACCCTAACCCTTAACCCTAATCCTAATCCTAACCATTAAACCTAACCCTAGCTCTTAAAGCTAACCCTAAACCTTACCCTCACGACTAGACCTAACCCTGACACTAACCTAACACCTAACCCTAACCAGAACCCCTAAAGCTAACCCTGAACCCTATCCCTAACCCCAGCAGTAAACTTTAACCCTAAACCTAAGCCCAACCCGTAACCCTAATCCTATCCTTTTACCCTAAAACTAACCCCTAAACCTAACCCCTATACCTCACCCTAACTCTAACCCCAATCCTAATTCTAACCATACCCCTTCATAAAACACTAACTCCTAACCGCTAACCCTAACACTAACCAAAAACCCTAATCACTAATCCCTAACCCTAACGCTTAACCTTTACCCTAACCGTTAACCCTCACCCTAAATCTTAACCCTGACCCTAACCTTAACCTTTAACTCTAAGCCTAACCCTTAACCCTACAGTAAGGAAGACCCTTAATGCTAATGGGATCCCTTATCCATAACCCTAACACTACAGCTCAAAATAACCCTAACCTTTGATCCTTAAACCTAACCCCTAACACTTACTTTAACCCCAAACCCTAACCCTAATCCTAAGCATTAAACCTAACCCTATCTCTTAACCCTAACGCTAGCCCTTACCCTAACGCCTAGATCTAACCCTAATCTAACGTACCGCCTAATCCTAACCTTAAGCCCTAATGCTAACACTAACCCTGAACCCTAAACCTACCGGTAACCATTAACACTAACCCTAACCGTGAACCTTAACCCTGAACCTAACCATTACCCGCACCCAAGCATTTAACCCTGACCCTAACCCTAATCCTTAATGCTAACCTTAACACTAAACCCTAACTCTAAGCCCAACACTTAACCCTAATCCTATCCCTTAACCCTAACACTAACCCTAACCCTAATGCTAACCCCTAAACGTAACCCAAACCATGACAAGTAAACCTAACCCTAACCTCTAACACAAACCATAGCACATAACTCTAACCCTAAAACTAACCCTAACCCTAACCCTAAACCCTAACTCTTAACCTTAACCCTAAGCGTTAACTCTGACGCTAACCTTTAATCCTAACCCTAATCCTAATCTTCAAGCCTAAACCTAACACTTAACCCTAACCCTGTACCAAACCCTAACCCCTCATCTTAACCCTAACCGTAAACCTCAACCCTAAACCAAAGTGTAACCGTTAAACCTAAGAGTAACCTTTAACCCTAACCCTAATCCCTAACCCTAAGCCCTCACCCTAACACTAAACTTCATCCTTAACCCTAACCATAATCCTAACCCTAAATCTAATTCTCAGACTTCTTGCTTCCTTAGAGTTTAGAAAGCCTGCAATCCTCCCATGCCATGCGTGAAAGGAGGCTCTACCACTGTGTCCTGCATGAAACCCACGGGCCCATACCCAGAGTATGATAGAGTGGGTTCCCGGGTACAATCCCAGCCCCCTAAACTCCCCCCGCCCGCCTAATGCAGACAGGGCCCGTGCGCTAAGCATAAACAATACCTTTAACAGATAACCCTAACCCTGAACATAACACCCAACCCTGTTCCTATTTCTCCCCTTAACACGTAAACCTCACCGTGCGCCTAACTTTAACCTCTTATCCTAACGTTAATGCATAACCCAATTCCTGAGAACAGCCCCTATCCCATAATTCTAACCCTATCTCCTAGTCATCACTGTGACACCTAATCCCTAACCCTAATTCTAAACCGCTAACCCTAACCGTAACCCTACCTACAACCCTAACACTGACAGTAACCCTTATTTTAACCCCAACGCTATGCCTAACAAAAACCCTAACCCTTGACCCTAACCCTTGACCCTAACCCATAAGCCTTACCCTAACCCTTAACCCTAATTCTAATCCTAACCATTAAACCTAACCCTAGCTCTTAAAGCTAACCCTAAACCTTACCCTCACGACTAGACCTAACCCTGACACTAACCTAACACCTAACCCTAACCAGAACCCCTGAAGCTAAACCTGAACCCTATCCCTAACCCTAGCAGTAAACTTTAACCCTAAACCTAAGCCCAACCCGTTACCCTAATCCTATCCTTTTACCCTAAAACTAACCCCTAAACCTAACCCCTAAACCTCACCCTAACTCTAACCCCAATCCTAATTCTAACCATACCCCTTCATAAAACACTAACTCCTAACCGCTAACCCTAACACTAACCAAAAACCCTAATCACTAATCCCTAACCCTAACGCTTAACCTTTACCCTAACCGTTAACCCTCACCCTAAATCTTAACACTGACCCTAACCTTAACCTTTAACTCTAAGCCTAACCCTTAACCCTACAGTAAGGAAGACCCTTAATGCTAATGGGATCCCTTATCCATAACCCTAACACTACAGCTCAAAGTAACCCTAACCTTTGATCCTTAAACCTAACCCCTAACACTTACTTTAACCCCAAACCCTAACCCTAATCCTAAGCATTAAACCTAACCCTATCTCTTAACCCTAACGCTAGCCCTTACCCTAACGCCTAGATCTAACCCTAATCTAACGTACCGCCTAATCCTAACCTTAAGCCCTAATGCTAACACTAACCCTGAACCCTAAACCTACCGGTAACAATTAACACTAACCCTAACCGTGAACCTTAACCCTGAACCTAACCATTACCCGCACCCAAGCATTTAACCCTGACCCTAACCCTAATCCTTAATGCTAACCTTAACACTAAACCCTAACTCTAAGCCCAACACTTAACCCTAATCCTATCCCTTAACCCTAACACTAACCCTAACCCTAATGCTAACCCCTAAACGTAACCCAAACCATGACAAGTAAACCTAACCCTAACCTCTAACACAAACCATAGCACATAACTCTAACCCTAAAACTAACCCTAACCCTAACCCTAAACCCTAACTCTTAACCTTAACCTAAGCGTTAACTCTCACGCTAACCTTTAATCCTAACCCTAATCCTAATCTTCAACCCTAAACCTAACACTTAACCCTAACCCTGTACCAAACCCTAACCCCTCATCTTAACCCTAACCGTAAACCTCAACCCTAAACCAAAGTGTAACCGTTAAACCTAAGAGTAACCTTTAACCCTAACCCTAATCCCTAACCCTAAGCCCTCACCCTAACACTAAACTTCATCCTTAACCCTAACCATAATCCTAACCCTAAATCTAATTCTCAGACTTCTTGCTTTCTTAGAGTTTAGAAAGCCTGCAATCCTCCCATGCCATGCGTGAAAGGAGGCTCTACCACTGTGTCCTGCATGAAACCCACGGGCCCATACCCAGAGTATGATAGAGTGGGTTCCCGGGTACAATCCCAGCCCCCTAAACTCCCCCCGCCCGCCTAATGCAGACAGGGCCCGTGCGCTAAGCATAAACAATACCTTTAACAGATAACCCTAACCCTGAACATAACACCCAACCCTGTTCCTATTTCTCCCCTTAACACGTAACCCTCACCGTGCGCCTAACTTTAACCGCTTATCCTAACGTTAATGCATAACCCATTTCCTGAGAACAGCCCCTATCCCATAATTCTAACCCTATCTCCTAGTCATCACTGTGACACCTAATCCCTACCCCTAATTCTAAACCGCTAACCCTAAACGTAACCCTACCTACAACCCTAACACTGACAGTAACCCTTATTTTAACCCCAACGCTATGCCTAACAAAAACCCTAACCCTTGACCCTAACCCTTGACCCTAACCCCTAAGCCTTACCCTAACCCTTAACCCTAATTCTAATCCTAACCATTAAACCTAACCCTAGCTCTTAAAGCTAACCCTAAACCTTACCCTCACGACTAGACCTAACCCTGACACTAACCTAACACCTAACCCTAACCAGAACCCCTGAAGCTAAACCTGAACCCTATCCCTAACCCTAGCAGTAAACTTTAACCCTAAACCTAAGCCCAACCCGTTACCCTAATCCTATCCTTTTACCCTAAAACTAACCCCTAAACCTAACCCCTAAACCTCACCCTAACTCTAACCCCAATCCTAATTCTAACCATACCCCTTCATAAAACACTAACTCCTAACCGCTAACCCTAACACTAACCAAAAACCCTAATCACTAATCCCTAACCCTAACGCTTAACCTTTACCCTAACCGTTAACCCTCACCCTAAATCTTAACACTGACCCTAACCTTAACCTTTAACTCTAAGCCTAACCCTTAACCCTACAGTAAGGAAGACCCTTAATGCTAATGGGATCCCTTATCCCTAACCCTAACACTACAGCTAAAAATAACCCTAACCTTGGATCCTTAAACCTAACCCCTAACACTTACTTTAACCCCAAACCCTGACCCTAATCCTAAGCATTAAACCTAACCCTATCTCTTAACCCTAACGCTGGACCTTACACTAACGCCTAGATCTAACCCTAAATCTAACCTACCGCCTAATCCTAACCTAAAGCCCTAATGCTAACACTAACCCTGAACCTTAAACCTACCCGTAACCCTTAACACTAACCCTATCCGTGAACCTAAACCCTGACCTTAAGCATTACCCTCACCCAAACATTTAACCCTGACCCTAACCCTAATCCTTAATGCTAACATTAACACTAAACCCTAACCCTAAGCCCAACACTTAACCCTAATCCTATCGTTTAACCCTAACCCTAACCCTAACCCTAATGCTAACCCGTAAAGGTAAACCTAACCATGACCAGTAAACCTAACCCTAACCTCTAACACCAAACATAGCACATAACTCTAACCCTAAAACTAACCCTAAACCTAACCCTAAACCCTAACTCTTAACCTTAACCCTAAGCGTTAACTCTCACGCTAACCTTTAATCCTAACCCTAATCCTTTTCTTCAACCCTAGACCTAACACTTAACCCTAACCCTGTACCAAACCCTAACCCCTCATCTTAACCCTAACCGTAAACCTCAACCCTAAACCAAAGTGTAACCGTTAAACCTAAGAGTAACCTTTAACCCTAACCCTAATCCCTAACCCTAAGCCCTCACCCTAACACTAAACTTCATCCTTAACCCTAACCAGAATCCTAACCCTAAATCTAATTCTCAGACTTCTTGCTTTCTTAGAGTTTAGAAAGCCTGCAATCCTCCCATGCCATGCGTGAAAGGAGGTTCTACCACTGTGTCCTGCATGAAACCCACGGGCCCATACCCAGAGTATGATAGAGTGGGTTCCCGGGTACAATCCCAGCCCCCTAAACTCCCCCCACCCGCCTAATGCAGACAGGGCCCGTGCGCTAAGCATAAACAATACCTTTAACAGATAACCCTAACCCTGAACATAACACCCAACCCTGTTCCTATTACTCCCCTTAACACGTAAACCTCACCGTGCGCCTAACTTTAACCTCTTATCCTAACGTTAATGCATAACCCATTTCCTGAGAACAACCTCATCCCATAATTCTAACCCTATGTCCTAGTCATCACTGTGACACCTAATCCCTAACCCTAATTCTAAACCTCTAACCCTAACCGTAACCCTACCTACAACCGTAACACTGACAGTAACCCTTACTTCTAACCCCAACGCTATGCCTAACAAAAACCCTAACCCTTCACCCTAACCCCTAAGCCTTACCCTAACCCTTAACCCTAATCCTAATCCTAACCATTAAACCTAACCCTAGCTCTTAAAGCTAACCCTAAACCTTACCCTCACGACTAGACCTAACCCTGACACTAACCTAACACCTAACCCTAACCAGAACCCCTAAAGCTAACCCTGAACCCTATCCCTAACCCTAGCAGTAAACTTTAAACCTAAACCTAAGCCCAACCCGTAACCCAAATCCTATCCTTTTACCCTAAAACTAACCCCTAAACCTAACCCCTATACCTCAACCTAACTCTAACACCAATCCTAATTCTAACCATACCCCTTCATAAAACACTAACTCCTAACCGCTAACCCTAACACTAACCAAAAACCCTAATCACTAATCCCTAACCCTAACGCTTAACCTTTACCCTAACCGTTAACCCTCACCCTAAATCTTAACACTGACCCTAACCTTAACCTTTAAGTCTAAGCCTAACCCTGAACCCTACAGTAAGGAAGACCCTTAATGCTAATGGGATCCCTTATCCCTAACCCTAACACTACAGCTAAAAATAACCCTAACTTTGGATCCTTAAACGTAACCCCTAACACTTACTTTAACCCCAAACCCTAACCCTAATCCTAAGCATTAAACCTAACCCTATCTCTTAACCCTAACGCTAGCCCTTACCCTAAAGCCTAGATCTAACCCTAAATCTAACCTACCGCCTAATCTTAACCTTAAACCCTAATGATAACTCTAACCCCGAACCCTAAACCTACCCGTAACCCTTAACACTAACCCTATCCGTGAACCTTAACCCTGACCCTAACCATTTACCGGACCCAAACATTTAACCCTGACCCTAAACCTAATCCTTAATGCTAACCCTAACACTAAACCCTAACCCTAAGCCCAACACTTATCCCTAATCCTATCCCTTAACCCTAACCCTAACCCTAATGCTACCCCCTAAACGTAACTCTAACCGTGACCAGTAAACCTAACCCTAACCTCTAACACAAACCATAGCACATAACTCTAACCCTAAAACTAACCCTAACCCTAACCCTAACCCTAAACCCTAACTCTTAACCTTAACCCTAAGCGTTAACTCTCACGCTAACCTTTAATCCTAACCCTAATCCTAATCTTCAACCCTAAACCTAACACTTAACCCTAACCCTGTACCAAACCCTAACCCCTCATCTTAACCCTAACCGTAAACCTCAACCCTAAACCAAAGTGTAACCGTTAAACCTAAGAGTAACCTTTAACCCTAACCCTAATCCCTAACCCTAAGCCGTGACCCTAACACTAAACTTCATCCTTAACCCTAACCAGAATCCTAACCCTAAATCTATTCTCAGACTTCTTGCTTCCTTAGAGTTTAGAAAGCCTGCAATCCTCCCATGCCATGCGTGAAAGGAGGCTCTACCACTGTGTCCTGCATGAAACCCACGGGCCCATACCCAGAGTATGATAGAGTGGGTTCCCGGGTACAATCCCAGCCCCCTAAACTCCCCCCGCCCGCCTAATGCAGACAGGGCCCGTGCGCTAAGCATAAACAATACCTTTAACAGATAACCCTAACCCTGAACATAAGACCCAACCCTGTTCCTATTTCTCCCCTTAACACGTAAACCTCACCGTGCGCCTAACTTTAACCTCTTATCCTAACGTTAATGCATAACCCATTTCCTGAGAACAGCCAATATCCCATAATTCTAACCCTATCTCCTAGTCATCACTGTGACACCTACTCCCTAACCCTAATTCTAAACCGCTAACCCTAACCGTAACCCTACCTACAACCCTAACACTGACAGTAACCCTTACTTCTAACCCCAACGCTATGCCTAACAAAAACCCTAACCCTTGACCCTAACCCTTCACCCTAACCCCTAAGCCTTACCCTAACCCTTAACCCTAATCCTAATCCTAACCATTAAACCTAACCCTAGCTCTTAAAGCTAACCCTAAACCTTACCCTCACGACTAGACCTAACCCTGACACTAACCTAACACCTAACCCTAACCAGAACCCCTAAAGCTAACCCTGAACCCTATCCCTAACCCTAGCAGTAAACTTTCACCCTAAACCTAAGCCCATCCCGTAACCCTAATCCTATCCTTTTACCCTAAAACTAACCCCTAAACCTAACCCCTATACCTCACCCTAACTCTAACCCCAATCCTAATTCTAACCATACCCCTTCATAAAACACTAACTCCTAACCGCTAACCCTAACACTAACCAAAAACCTTAATCACTAATCCCTAACCCTAACGCTTAACCTTTACCCTAACCGTTAACCCTCACCCTAAATCTTAACACTGACCCTAACCTTAACCTTTAACTCTAAGCTTAACCCTTAACCCTACAGTAAGGAACACCCTTAATGCTAATGGGATCCCTTATCCCTAACCCTAACACTACAGCTCAAAATAACCCTAACCTTTGATCCTTAAAACTAACCCCTAACACTTACTTTAATCCCAAACCCTAACCCTACTCCTAAGGAATAAACCTAACCCTATATCTTAACCCTAACGCTAGCCCTTACCCTAACGCCTAGATCTAACCCTAAATCTAACCTACCGCCTAATCCTAACCTTAAGCCCTAATGCTAACACTAACCCTGAACCCTAAACATACCCGTAACTCTTAACGCTAACCCTATCCGTGAACCTTAACCCTGACCCTAATCATTACCCGCACCCAAGCATTTAACCCTGACCCTAACCCTAATCCTTAATGTTCACCCTAACACTAAACCCTAACCCTAAGCCCAACACTTAACCCTAATCCTATCCCTTAACCCTAACCCTAACCCTAATGCTAACCCCTAAAGTTAAACCTAACCATGACCAGTAAACCTAACCATAACCTCTAACACAAACCATAGCACTTAACTCTAACCCTAAAACTAACCCTAACCCTAACCCTAAACCCTAACTCTTAACCTTAACCCTAAGCATTCACTCTCACGCTAACCTTTAATCCTAACCCTAATCCTAATCTTCAACCCTAAACCTAACACTTAACCCTAACCCTGTACCAAACCCTAACCCCTCATCTTAACCCTAACCGTAAACCTCAACCCTAAACCAAAGTGTAACCGTTAAACCTAAGAGTAACCTTTAACCCTAACCCTAATCCCTAACCCTAAGTCCTCACCCTAACACTAAACTTCATCCTTAACCCTAACCAGAATCCTAACCCTAAATCTAATTCTCAGACTTCTTGCTTTCTTAGAGTTTAGAAAGCCTGCAATCCTCCCATGCCATGCGTGAAAGGAGGCTCTACCACTGTGTCCTGCATGAAAACCACGGGCCCATACCCAGAGTATGATAGAGTGGGTTCCCGGGTACAATCCCAGCCCCCTAAACTCCCCCCGCCCGCCTAATGCAGACAGGGCCCGTGCGCTAAGCATAAACAATACCTTTAACAGATAACCCTAACCCTGAACATAACACCCAACCCTGTTCCTATTTCTCCCCTTAACACGTAAACCTCACCGTGCGCCTAACTTTAACCTCTTATCCTAACGTTAATGCATAACCCATTTCCTGAGAACAACCCCATCCCCATAATTCTAACCCTATCTCCTAGTCATCACTGTGACACCTAATCCCTAACCCTAATTCTAAACCGCTAACCCTAACCGTAACCCTACCTACAACCCTAACACTGACATTAACCCTTACTTCTAACCCCAACGCTATGCCTAACAAAAACCCTAACCCTTGACCCTAACCCTTCACCCTAACCCCTAAGCCTTACCCTAACCCTTAACCCTAATCCTAATCCTAACCATTAAACCTAACCCTAGCTCTTAAAGCTAACCCTAAACCTTACCCTCACGACTAGACCTAACCCTGACTCTAACCTAACACCTAACCCTAACCAGAACCCCTAAAGCTAACCCTGAACCCCATCCCTAACCCTAGCAGTAAACTTTAACCCTAAACCTAAGCCCAACCCGTAACCCTAATCCTATCCTTTTACCCTAAAACTAACCCCTAAACCTAACCCCTATACCTCACCCTAACTCTAACCCCAATCCTAATTCTAACCATACCCCTTCATAAAACACTAACTCCTAACTGCTAACCCTAACACTAACCAAAAACCCTAATCACTAATCCCTAACCCTAACGCTTAACCTTTACCCTAACGGGTAACCCTCACCCTAAATCTTAACACTGACCCTAACCTTAACCTTTAACTCTAAGCCTAACCCTTAACCCTACAGTAAGGAAGACCTTTAATGCTAATGGGATCCCTTATCCCTAACCCTAACACTACAGCTAAAAATAACCCTAACGTTGGATCCTTAAACCTAACCCCTAACACTTACTTTAACCCCAAACCCTAACCCTAATCCTAAGCATTAAACCTAACCCTATCTCTTAACCCTAACGCTAGCCCTTACCCTAACGCCTAGATCTAACCCTAAATCTAACCTACCGCCTAATCCTAACCTTAAGCCCTAATGGTAACTCTAACCCTCAACCCTAAACCTACCCGTAACCCTTAACACTAACCCTATCCGTGAACATTAAACCTGACCCTAACCATTACCCGCACCCAAGCATTTAACCCTGACCCTAACCGTAATCCTTAATGCTAAGCCTAACACTAAACCCTAACCCTGAGCCCAACACTTATCCCTAATCCTATCCCTTAACCTTAACCCTAACCCTAATGCTACCCCCTAAACGTAACCCTAACCGTGACCAGTAAACCTAACCCTAACCTCTAACACAAACCATAGCACATAACTCTAACCCTAAAACTAACCCTAACCCTAACCCTAACCCTAAATCCTAACTCTTAATCTTAACCCTAAGCGTTAACTCTCACGCTAACCTTTAATCCTAACGCTAATCCTAATCTTCAACCCTAAACCGAACACTTAAACCTAACCCTGTACCAAACCCTAACCCCTCATCTTAACCCTAACCGTAAACCTCAACCCTAAACCAAGTGTAACCGTTAAACCTAAGAGTAACCTTTAACCCTATCCCTAATCCCTAACCCTAAGCCCTCACACTAACACTGAACTTCATCCTTAATCTTAACCATAATCCTAACCCTAAATCTAATTCTCAGACTTCTTGCTTTCTTAGAGTTTAGAAAGCCTGCAATCCTCCCATGCCATGCGTGAAAGGAGGCTCTACCACTGTGTCCTGCATGAAACCCACGGGCCCATACCCAGAGTATGATAGAGTGGGTTCCCGGGTACAATCCCAGCCCCCTAAACTCCCCCCGCCCGCCTAATGCAGACAGGGCCCGTGCGCTAAGCATAAACAATACCTTTAACAGATAACCCTAACCCTGAACATAACACCCAACCCTGTTCCTATTTCTCCCCTTAACACGTAAACCTCACCGTGCGCCTAACTTTAACCTCTTATCCTAACGTTAATGCATAACACATTTCCTGAGAACAACCCCTATCCCATAATTCTAACCCTATCTCCTAGTCATCACTGTGACACCTAATCCCTAACCCTAATTCTAAACCGCTAACCCTAACCGTAACTCTACCTACAACCCTAACACTGACAGTAACCCTTACTTCTAACCCCAACGCTATGCCTAACAAAAACCCTAACCCTTGACCCTAACCCTTCACCCTAACCCCTAAGCCTTACCCTAACCCTTAACCCTAATCCTAATCCTAACCATTAAACCTAACCCTAGCTTTTAAAGCTAACCCTAAACCTTGCCGTCACGACTAGACCTAACCCTGACACTAACCTAACACCTAACCCTAACCAGAACCCCTAAAGCTAACCCTGAACCCTATCCCTAACCCTAGCAGTAAACTTTAACCCTAAACCTAAGCCCAACCCGTAACCCTAATCCTATCCTTTTACCCTAAAACTAACCCCTAAATCTAACCCCTATACCTCACCCTAACTCTAACCCCAATCCTAATTCTAACCATACCCCTTCATAAAACACTAACTCCTAACCGCTAACCCTAACACTAACCAAAAACCCTAATCACTAATCCCTAACCCTAACGCTTAACCTTTACCCTAACCGTTAACCCTCACCCTAAATCTTAACCCTGACCCTAACCTTAACCTTTAACTCTAAGCCTAACCCTTAACCCTACAGGAAGGAAGACCCTTAATGCTAATGGGATCCCTTATCCCTAAACCTAACACTACAGCTAAAAGTAACCCTAACCTTGGATCCTTAAACCTAACCCCTATCACTTACTTTACCCCAAACCCTAACCCTAATCCTAAGCATTAAACCTAACCCTATCTCTTAACCCTAACGCTAGCCCTTACCCTAACGCCTAGATCTAACCCTAAATCTAACCTACCGCCTGATCCTAACCTTAAGCCCTAATGCTAACACTAACCCTGAACCCTAAACCTACCCGTAATCCTTAACACTAACCCTATCCTTGAACATTAACCTGACCCTAACGATTACCCGCACCCAAGCATTTAACCCTGATTCTAACCTTAATCCTTAATGCTAACCCTAACACTAAACCCTAACCCTAAGCCCAACACTTAACCCTAATCCTATCCCTTAACCCTAACCCTAACCCTAATGCTACCCCCTAAACGTAACCCTAACCGTGACCAGTAAACCTAACCCTAACCTCTAACACAAACCATAGCACATATCTCTAACCCTAAAACTAACCCTAACTCTAACCCTAACCCTAAACCCTAACTCTTAACCTTAACCCTAAGCGTTAACTCTCATGCTAACCTTTAATCCTAACGCTAATCCTAATCTTCAACCCTAAACCTAACACTTAACCCTAACCCTGTACCAAACCCTAACCCCTCATCTTAACCCTAACCGTAAACCTCAACCCTAAACCAAAGTGTAACCGTTAAACCTAAGAGTAACCTTTAACCCTAACCCTAATCCCTAACCCTAAGCCCTCACCCTAACACTAAACTTCATCCTTAACCCTAACCAGAATCCTAACCCTAAATCTAATTCTCAGACTTCTTGCTTTCTTAGAGTTTAGAAAGCCTGCAATCCTCCCATGCCATGCGTGAAAGGAGGCTCTACCACTGTGTCCTGCATTAAACCCACGGGCCCATACCCAGAGTATGATAGAGTGGGTTCCCGGGTACAATCCCAGCCCCCTAAACTCCCCCCGCCCGCCTAATGCAGACAGGGCCCGTGCGCTAAGCATAAACAATACCTTTAACAGATAACCCTAACCCTGAATATAACACCCAACCCTGTTCCTATTTCTCCCCTTAACACGTAAACCTCACCGTGCGCCAAACTTTAACCGCTTATCCTAACGTTAATGCATAACCCATTTCCTGAGAACAAACCCTATCCCATAATTCTAACCCTATCTCCTAGTCATCACTGTGACACCTAATCCCTAACCCTAATTCTAAACCGCTAACCCTAACCGTAACCCTACCTACAACCCTAACACTGACAGTAACCCTTACTTCTAACCCCAACGCCATGCCTAACAAAAACCCTAACCCTTGACCCTAACCCTTCACCCTAACCCCTAAGCCTTATCCTAACCCTTAATCCTAATCCTAATCCTAACCATTAAACCTAACCCTAGCTCTTAAAGCTATCCCTAAACCTTACCCTCACGACTAGACCTAACCCTGACACTAACGTAACACCTAACCCTAACCAGAATCCCTAAAGCTAACCCTGAACCCTATCCCTAACCCTAGCAGTAAACTTTAACCCTAAACCTAAGCCCAACCCGTAACCCTAATCCTATCCTTTTACCCTAAAACTAACCCCTAAACCTAACCCCTATACCTCACCCTAACTCTAACCCCAATCCTAATTCTAACCATACCCCTTCATAAAACACTAACTCCTAACCGCTAACCCTAACACTAACCAAAAACCCTAATCACTAATCCCTAACCCTAACGCTTAACCTTTACCCTGACCATTAACCCTCACCCTAAATCTTAACACTGACCCTAACCTTAACCTTTAACTCTAAGCCTAACCCTTAACCCTACAGGAAGGAATACCCTTAATGCTAATGGGATCCCTTATCCCTAACCCTAACACTACAGCTAAAAATAACCCTAACCTTGGATCCTTAAACCTAACCCCTAACACTTACTTTAACCCCAAACCCTAACCCTAATCCTAAGCATTAAACCTAACCCTATCTCTTAACCCTAACGCTAGCCCTTACCCTAACGCCTAGATCTAACCCTAAATCTAACCTACCGCCTAATCCTAACCTTAACCCCTAATGCTAACACTAACCCTGAACCCTAAACCTACCCGTAACCCTTAACACTAACCCTATCCGTGAACCTTCACCCTGACCCTAACCATTACCAGCACCCAAGAATTTAACCCTGACCCTAACACTAATCCTTTATGCTAACCCTAACACTAAACCCTAACCCTAAACCCAACACTTAACCCTAATCCTATCCCTTAACCCTAACCATAACCCTAACCCTAATGCTAACCCCTAAACGTAACCCTATCCGTGACCAGTAAACCTAACCCTAACCTCTAACACAAACCATAGCACATAACTCTAACCCTAAAACTAACCCTAACCCTAACCCTAAACCCTAACACTTAACCTTAACCCTAAGCGTTAACTCTCACGCTAACCTTTAATCTTAACCCTAATCCTAATCTTCAACCCTAAACCTAACACTTAACCCTAACCCTGTACCAAACCCTAACCCCTCATCTTAACCCTAACCGTAAACCTCAACCCTAAACCAAAGTGTAACCGTTAAACCTAAGAGTAACCTTTAATTCTAACCCTATTCCCTAACCCTAAGCCCTCACCCTAACACTAAACTTCATCCTTAACCCTAACCAGAATCCTAACCCTAAATCTAATTCTCAGACTTCTTGCTTTCTTAGAGTTTAGAAAGCCTGCAATCCTCCCATGCCATGCGTGAAAGGAGGCTCTACCACTGTGTCCTGCATGAAACCCACGGGCCCATACCCAGAGTATGATAGAGTGGGTTCCCGGGTACAATCCCAGCCCCCTAAACTCCCCCCGCCCGCCTAATGCAGACAGGGCCCGTGCGCTAAGCATAAACAATACCTTTAACAGATAACCCTAACCCTGAATATAACACCCAACCCTGTTCCTATTTCTCCCCTTAACACGTAAACCTCACCGTGCGCCAAACTTTAACCGCTTATCCTAACGTTAATGCATAACCCATTTCCTGAGAACAAACCCTATCCCATAATTCTAACCCTATCTCCTAGTCATCACTGTGACACCTAATCCCTAACCCTAATTCTAAACCGCTAACCCTAACCGTAACCCTACCTACAACCCTAACACTGACAGTAACCCTTACTTCTAACCCCAACGCCATGCCTAACAAAAACCCTAACCCTTGACCCTAACCCTTCACCCTAACCACTAAGCCTTATCCTAACCCTTAATCCTAATCCTAATCCTAACCATTAAACCTAACCCTAGCTCTTAAAGCTATCCCTAAACCTTACCCTCACGACTAGACCTAACCCTGACACTAACGTAACACCTAACCCTAACCAGAACCCCTAAAGCTAACCCTGAACCCTATCCCTAACCCTAGCAGTAAACTTTAACCCTAAACCTAAGCCCAACCCGTAACCCTAATCCTATCCTTTTACCCTAAAACTAACCCCTAAACCTAACCCCTATACCTCACCCTAACTCTAACCCCAATCCTAATTCTAACCATACCCCTTCATAAAACACTAACTCCTAACCGCTAACCCTAACACTAACCAAAAACCCTAATCACTAATCCCTAACCCTAACGCTTAACCTTTACCCTGACCATTAACCCTCACCCTAAATCTTAACACTGACCCTAACCTTAACCTTTAACTCTAAGCCTAACCCTTAACCCTACAGGAAGGAATACCCTTAATGCTAATGGGATCCCTTATCCCTAACCCTAACACTACAGCTAAAAATAACCCTAACCTTGGATCCTTAAACCTAACCCCTAACACTTACTTTAACCCCAAACCCTAACCCTAATCCTAAGCATTAAACCTAACCCTATCTCTTAACCCTAACGCTAGCCCTTACCCTAACGCCTAGATCTAACCCTAAATCTAACCTACCGCCTAATCCTAACCTTAACCCCTAATGCTAACACTAACCCTGAACCCTAAACCTACCCGTAACCCTTAACACTAACCCTATCCGTGAACCTTCACCCTGACCCTAACCATTACCAGCACCCAAGAATTTAACCCTGACCCTAACCCTAATTCTTTATGCTAACCCTAACACTAAACCCTAACCCTAAACCCAACACTTAACCCTAATCCTATCCCTTAACCCTAACCATAACCCTAACCCTAATGCTAACCCCTAAACGTAACCCTATCCGTGACCAGTAAACCTAACCCTAACCTCTAACACAAACCATAGCACATAACTCTAACCCTAAAACTAACCCTAACCCTAACCCTAAACCCTAACTCTTAACCTTAACCCTAAGCGTTAAATCTCACGCTAACCTTTAATCCTAACCCTAATCCTAATCTTCAACCCTAAACCTAACACTTAACCCTAACCCTGTACCAAACCCTAACCCCTCATCTTAACCCTAACCGTAAACCTCAACCCTAAACCAAAGTGTAACCGTTAAAACTAAGAGTAACCTTTAACCCTAACCCTAATCCCTAACCCTAAGCCCTCACCCTAACACTAAACTTCATCCTTAACCCTAACCAGAATCCTAACCCTAAATCTAATTCTCAGACTTCTTGCTTTCTTAGAGTTTAGAAAGCCTGCAATCCTCCCATGCCATGCGTGAAAGGAGGCTCTACCCCTGTGTCCTGCATGAAACCCATGGGCCCATACCCATAATATGATAGAGTGGGTTCCCGAGTACAATCCCAGCCCCCTAAACTCCTCCCACCCGCCTAATGCAAACAGGGCCCGTGCGCTAAGCATAAACAATACCTTTAACAGATAACCCTAACCCTGAACATAACACCCAACCCTGTTCCTATTTCTCCCCTTAACACGTAACCCTCACCGTGCGCCTAACCTTAACCTCTTATCCTAACGTTAATGCATAACCCATTTCCTGAGAACAACCCCTATCCCATAATTCTAACCCTATCTCCTAGTCATCACTGTGACACCTAATCCCTAACCCTAATTCTAAACCGCTAACCCTAACCTTAACCCTACCTACAACCCTAACACTGACAGTAACCCTTACTTCTAAACTCAACGCTATGCCTAACAAAAACCCTAACCCATGACCCCAACCCTTCACCCTAACCCCTAAGCCTTACCCTAACCCTTAACCCTAAATCTAATCCTAACCATTAAACCTAACCCTAGCTCTTAAAGCTAACCCTAAACCTTACCCTCACGACTAGACCTAACCCTGACACTAACCTAACACCTAACCCTAACCAGAACCCCTAAAGCTAACCCTGAACCCTGTCCCTAACCCCAGCAGTAAACTTTAACCCTAAACCTAAGCCCAACCCGTAACCCTAATCCTATCCTTTTACCCTAAAACTAACCCCTAAACCTAACCCCTATACCTCACCCTAACTCTAACCCCAATCCTAATTCTAACCATACCCCTTCATAAAACACTAACTCCTAACCGCTAACCCTAACACTAACCAAAAACCCTAATCACTAATTCCTAACCCTAACGCTTAACCTTTACCCTAACCGTTAACCCTCACCCTAAATCTTAACACTGACCCTAACCTTAACCTTTAACTCTAAGCCTAACACTTAACCCTACAGTAAGGAAGACCTTTAATGCTAATGGGATCCCTTATCCCTAACCCTAACACTACAGCTAAAAATAACCCTAACCTTGGATCCTTAAACCTGACCCCTAACACTTACTTTAACCCCAAACCCTAACCCTAATCCTAAGCATTAAACCTAACCCTATCTCTTAACCCTAACGCTAGCCCTTACCCTAACGCCTAGATCTAACCCTAAATCTAACCTACCGCCTAATCCTAACCTTAAGCCCTAATGCTAACACTAACCCTGAACCCTAAACCTACCCGTAACCCTTAACACTAACCCTATCCGTGAACCTTACCCTGACCCTAACCATTACCCGCACCCAAGCATTTAACCCTGACCCTAACCCTAATCCTTAATGCTAACCCTAACACTAAACCCTAACCCTAAGCCCAACACTTAACCCTAATCCTAACCCTTAACCCTAACCCTAACGCTAATGCTACCCCCTAAATGTAACCCTAACCGTGACCAGTAAACCTAACCCTAACCTCTAACACAAACCATAGCACATAACTCTAACCCTAAAACTAACCCTAACCCTAACCCTAACCCTAAACCCTAACTCTTAACCTTAACCCTAAGCGTTAACTCTCACGCTAACCTTTAATCCTAACCCTAATCCTAATCTTCAACCCTAAACCTAATACTTAACCCTAACCCTGTACCAAACCCTAACCCCTCATCTTAACCCTAACCGTAAACCTCAACCCTAAACCAAAGTGTAACCGTTAAACCTAAGAGTAACCTTTAACCCTAACCCTAATCCCTAACCCTAAGCCCTCACCCTAACACTAAACTTCATCCTTAACCCTAACCAGAATCCTAACCCTAAATCTAATTCTCAGACTTCTTGCTTTCTTAGAGTTTAGAAAGCCTGCAATCCTCCCATGCCATGCGTGAAAGGAGGCTCTACCCCTGTGTCCTGCGTGAAACTCTCGGGCCCATACCCAGAGTATGATAGAGTGGGTTCCCGGGTACAATCCCAGCCCCCTAAACTCCCCCCGCCCACCTAATGCAGACAGGGCCCGTGCGCTAAGCATAAACAATACCTTTAAGAGATAACCCTAACCCTGAACATAACACCCAACCCTGTTCCTATTTCTCCCCTTAACACGTAACCCTCACCGTGCGCCTAACTTTAACCTCTTATCCTAACGTTAATGCATAACCCATTTCCTGAGAACAACCCCTATCCCATAATTCTAACCCTATCTCCTAGTCATCACTGTGACACCTAATCCCTAACCCTAATTCTAAACCGCAAACCCTAACCGTAACCCTACCTACAACCCTAACACTGACAGTAACCCTTACTTCTAACCCCAACGCTATGCCTAACAAAAACCCTAACCCTTGACCCTAACCCTTCACCCTAACCCCTAAGCCTTACCCTAACCCTTAACCCTAATCCTAATCCTAACGATTAAACCTAACCCTAGCTCTTAAAGCTAACCCTAAACCTTACCCTCACGACTAGACCTAACCCTGATACTAACCTAACACCTAACCCTAACCAGAACCCCTAAAGCTAACCCTGAACCCTATCCCTAACCCCAGCAGTAAACTTTAACCCTAAACCTAAGCCCAACCCGTAACCCTAATCCTATCCTTTTACCCTAAAGCTAACCCCTAAACCTAACCCCTATACCTCACCCTAACTCTAACCCCAATCCTAATTCTAACCATACCCCTTCATAAAACACTAACTCCTAACCGCTAACCCTAACACTAACCAAAAACCCTAATCACTAATCCCTAGCCCTAACGCTTAACTTTTACCCTGACCGTTAACCCTCACCCTAAATCTTAACACTGACCCTAACCTTAACCTTTAATTCTAAGCCTAACCCTTAACCCTACAGTAAGGAAGACCCTTAATGCTAATGGGATCCCTTATCCCTAACCCTAACACTACAGCTAAAAATAACCCTAACCTTGGATCCTTAAACCTAACCCCTAACACTTACTTTAACCCCAAATCCTAACCCTAATCCTAAGCATTAAACCTAACCCTATCTCTTAACCCTAACGCTAGCCGTTACCCTAACGCCTAGATCTAACCCTAAATCTAACCTACCGCCTAATCCTAACCTTAAGCCCTAATGCTAACACTAACCCTGAACCCTAAACCAACCCGTAACCCTTAACACTAACCCAATACGTGAACCTTCACCCTGACCCTAACCATTACCCTCACCCAAGCATTTAACCCTGACCCTAACCCTAATCATTAATGCTAACCCTAACACTAAACCCTAACCCTAAGCCCAACACTTAACCCTAATCCTATCCGTTAACCCTAACCCTAACCATAACCCTAATGCTAACCCCTAAACGTAACCCTAACCGTGACCAGTAAACCTAACCCTAACCTCTAACACAAACCATAGCACATAACTCTAACCCTAAAACTAACCCTAACCCTAACCCTAAACCCTAACTCTTAACCTTAACCCTAAGCGTTAACTCTCACGCTAACCTTTAATCCTAACCCTAATCCTAATCTTCAACCCTAAACCTAACACTTAACCCTAACCCTGTACCAAACCCTAACCCCTCATCTTAACCCTAACCGTAAACCTCAACCCTAAACCAAAGTGTAACCGTTAAAACTAAGAGTAACCTTTAACCCTAACCCTAATCCCTAACCCTAAGCCCTCACCCTAACACTAAACTTCATCCTTAACCCTAACCAGAATCCTAACCCTAAATCTAATTCTCAGACTTCTTGCTTTCTTAGAGTTTAGAAAGCCTGCAATCCTCCCATGCCATGCGTGAAAGGAGGCTCTACCCCTGTGTCCTGCATGAAACCCATGGGCCCATACCCATAATATGATAGAGTGGGTTCCCGAGTACAATCCCAGCCCCCTAAACTCCTCCCACCCGCCTAATGCAAACAGGGCCCGTGCGCTAAGCATAAACAATACCTTTAACAGATAACCCTAACCCTGAACATAACACCCAACCCTGATCCTATTTCTCCCCTTAACACGTAAACCTCACCGTGCGCCTAACTTTAACCTCTTATCCTAACGTTAATGCATAACCCATTTCCTGAGAACAACCCCTATCCCATATTTCTAACCCTATCTCCTAGTCATCACTGTGACACCTAATCCCTAACCCTAATTCTAAACCGCTAACCCTAACCGTAACCGTACCTACAACCCTAACACTGACAGTAATCCTTAATTCTAACCCCAACGCTATGCCTAACAAAAACCCTAACCCTTGAACCTAACCCTTCACCCTAACCCCTAAGCCTTACCCTAACCCTTAACCCTAATCCTAATCCTAACCATTAAACCTAACCCTAGCTCTTAAAGCTCACCCTAAACCTTACCCTCACGACTAGACCTAACCCTGACACTAACCTAACACCTAACCCTAACCAGAACCCCTAAAGCTAACCCTGAACCCTATCCCTAACCCCAGCAGTAAACTTTAACCCTTAACCTAAGCCGAACCCGTAACTCTAATCCTATCCTTTTACCCTAAAACTAACCCAGAAACCTAACCCCTATACCTCACCCTAACTCTAACCCCAATCCTAATTCTAACCATACCCCTTCATAAAACACTAACTCCTAACCGCTAACCCTAACACTAACCAAAAACCCTAATCACTAATCCCTAACCCTAACGCTTAACCTTTACCCTGACCGTTAACCCTCACCCTAAATCTTAACACTGACCCTAACCTTAACCTTTAACTCTAAGCCTAACCCTTAACCCTTCAATAAGGAAGACCCTTAATGCTAATGGGATCCCTTATCCCTAACCCTAACACTACAGCTAAAAATAACCCTAACCTTGGATCCTTAAACCTGACCCCTAACACTTACTTTAACCCCAAACCCTAACCCTAATCCTAAGCATTAAACCTAACCCTATCTCTTAACCCTAATGCTAGCCCTTACCCTAACGTCTAGATCTAACCCTAAATCTAACCTACCGCCTAATCCTAACCTTAAGCCCTAATGCTAACACTAACCCTGAACCCTAAACCTACCCGTAACCCTTAACACTAACCCTATCCGTGAACCTTAACCCTGACCCTAACCATTACCCGCACCAAGCATTTAACCCTGACCCTAACCCTAATCCTTAATGCTAACCCTAACACTAAACCCTAACCCTAAGCCCAACACTTATCCCTAAACCTATCCCTTAACCCTAACCCTAACCGTAATGCTACCCCCTAAACGTAACCCTATCCGTGACCAGTAAACCTAACCCTAACCTCTAACACAAACCATAGCACATAACTCTAACCCTAAAACTAACCGTAACCCTAACCCTAACCCTAAACCCTAACTCTTAACATTAACCCTAAGCGTTAACTCTCACGCTCACCTTTAATCCTAACCCTAATCCTAATCTTCAACCCTAAACCTAACACTTAACCCTAACCCTGTACCAAACCCTAACCCCTCATCTTAACCCTAACCGTAAACCTCAACCCTAAACCAAAGTGTAACCATTAAACCTAAGAGTAACCTTTAACCCTAACCCTATTCCCTAACCCTAAGACCTCACCCTAACACTAAACTTCATCCTTAACCCTAACCAGAATCCTAACCCTAAATCTAATTCTCAGACTTCCTGCTTTCTTAGAGTTTAGAAAGCCTGCAATCCTCCCTTGCCATGCGTGAAAGGAGGCTCTACCACTGTATCCTGCATGAAACCCACGGGCCCATACCCAGAGTATGATAGAGTGGGTTCCCGGGTACAATCCCAGCCCCCTAAACTCCCCCCGCCCGCCTAATGCAGACAGGGCCCGTGCGCTAAGCATAAACAATACCTTTAACAGATAACCCTAACCCTGAACATAACACCCAACCCTGTTCCTATTTCTCCCCTTAACACGTAACCCTCACCGTGCGCCTAACTTTAACCTCTTATCCTAACGTTAATGCATAACCCATTTCCTGAGAACAACCCCTATCCCATAATTCTAACCCTATCTCCTAGTCATCACTGTGACACCTAATCCCTAACCCTAATTCTAAACCGCTAACCCTAACCGTAACCCTACCTACAACCCTAACACTGACAGTAACCCTTACATCTAAACGAAACGCTATGCCTAACAAAAACCCTAACCCTTGAACCTAACCCTTCACCCTAACCCCTAAGCCTTACCCTAACCCTTAACCCTAATCCTAATCCTAACCATTAAACCTAACCCTAGCTCTTAAAGCTAACCCTAAACCTTACCCTCACGACTAGACCTAACCCTGACACTAACCTAACACCTAACCCTAACCAGAACCCCTAAAGCTAACCCTGAACCCTATCCCTAACCCCAGCAGTAAACTTTAACCCTAAACCTAAGCCCAACCCGTAACCCTAATCCTATCCTTTTACCCTATAACTACCCCTGAAACCTAACCCCTATACCTCACCCTAACTCTAACCCCAATCCTAATTCTAACCATACCCCTTCATAAAACACTAACTCCTAACCGCTAACCCTAACACTAACCAAAAACCCTAATCACTAATCCCTAACCCTAACGCTTAACCTTTACCCTGACCGTTAACCCTCACCCTAAATCTTAACACTGACCCTAACCTTAACCTTTAACTCTAAGCCTAACCCTTAACCCTTCAGTAACGAAGACCCTTAATGCTAATGGGATCCCTTATCCTTAACCCTAACACTACAGCTAAAAATAACCCTAACCTTGGATCCTTTAACCTGACCCCTAACACTTACTTTAACCCCAAACCCTAACCCTAATCCTAAGCATTAAACCTAACCCTATCTCTTAACCCTAACGCTAGCCCTTACCCTAACGCCTAGGTCTAACCCTAAATCTAACCTACCGCCTAATCCTAACCTTAAGCCCTAATGCTAACGCTAACCCTGAACCCTAAACCTACGCGTAACCCTTAACACTAACCCTATCCGTGAACCTTAACCCTGACCCTAACCATTACCCTCACCCAAGCATTTAACCCTGACCCTAACCCTAATCCTTAATGCTAACCCTAACACTAAACCCTAACCCTAAGCCCAACACTAATCCCTAATCCTATCCCTTAACCCTAACCTTAACCCTAATGTTACCCCCTAAACGTAACCCTAACCGTGACCAGTAAACCTATCCCTAACCTCTAACACAAACCATAGCACATAACTCTAACCCTAAAACTAACCCTAACCCTAACACTAACACTAAACCCTAACACTTAACCTAAACCCTAAGCGTTAACTCTCACGCTAACCTTTAATCCTAACCCTAATCCTAATCTTCAACCCTAAACCTAACACTTAACCCTAACCCTGTACCAAACCCTAACCCCTCATCTTAACCCTAACCGTAAACCTCAACCCTAAACCAAAGTGTAACCGTTAAACCTAAGAGTAACCTTTAACCCTAACCCTCTTCCCTAACCCTAAGCCCTCACCCTAACACTAAACTTCATCCTTAACCCTAACCAGAATCCTAACCCTAAATCTAATTCTCAGACTTCTTGCTTTCTTAGAGTTTAGAAAGCCTGCAATCCTCCCATGCCATGCGTGAAAGGAGGCTCTACCACTGTGTCCTGCATGAAACCCACGGGCCCATACCCAGAGTATGATAGAGTGGGTTCCCGGGTACAATCCCAGTCCCCTAAACTCCCCCCTCCAGCCTAATGCAGACAGGGCCCGTGCGCTAAGCATAAACAATACCTTTAACAGATAACCCTAACCCTGAACATAACACCCAACCCTGTTCCTATTTCTCCCCTTAACACGTAAACCTCACCGTGCGCCTAACATTAACCTCTTATCCTAACGTTAATGCATAACCCATTTCCTCAGAACAACCCCTATCCCATAATTCTAACCCTATCTCCTAGTCATCACTGTGACACCTAATCCCTAACCCTAATTCTAAACCGCTAACCCTAACCGTAACCCTACCTACAACCCTAACACTGACAGTAACCCTTACATCTAAACGAAACGCTATGCCTAACAAAAACCCTAACCCTTGAACCTAACCCTTCACCCTAACCCCTAAGCCTTACCCTAACCCTTAACCCTAATCCTAATCCTAACCATTAAACCTAACCCTAGCTCTTAAAGCTAACCCTAAACCTTACCCTCACGACTAGACCTAACCCTGACACTAACCTAACACCTAACCCTAACCAGAACCCCTAAAGCTAACCCTGAACCGTATCCCTAACCCCAGCAGTAAACTTTAACCCTAAACCTAAGCCCAACCCGTAACCCTAATCCTATCCTTTTACCCTAAAACTAACCCTGAAACCTAACCCCTATACCTCACCCTAACTCTAACCCCAATCCTAATTCTAACCATACCCCTTCATAAAACACTAACTCCTAACCGCTAACCCTAACACTAACCAAAAACCCTAATCACTAATCCCTAACCCTAACGCTTAACCTTTACCCTAACCGTTAACCCTCACCCTAAATCTTAACACTGACCCTAACCTTAACCTTTAACTCTAAGCCTAACCCTTAACCCTTCAGTAACGAAGACCCTTAATGCTAATGGGATCCCTTATCCTTAACCCTAACACTACAGCTAAAAATAACCCTAACCTTGGATCCTTAAACCTGACCCCTAACACTTACTTTAACCCCAAACCCTAACCCTAATCCTAAGCATTAAACCTAACCCTATCTCTTAACCCTAACGCTAGCCCTTACCCTAACGCCTAGATCTAACCCTAAATCTAACCTACCGCCTAATCCTAACCTTAAGCCCTAATACTAACACTAACCCTGAACCCTAAACCTACGCGTAACCCTTAAAACTAACCCTATCCGTGAACCTTAACCCTGACCCTAACCATTACCCTCACCCAAGCATTTAACCCTGACCCTAACCCTAATCCTTAATGCTAACCCTAACACTAAACTCTAACCCTAAGCCCAACACTTATCCCTAATCCTATCCCTTAACCCTAACCATAACCCTAATGCTACCCCCTAAACGTAACCCTATCCGTGACCAGTAAACCTATCCCTAACCTCTAACACAAACCATAGCACATAACTCTAACCCTAAAACTAACCCTAACCCTAACCCTAACACTAAACCCTAACACTTAACCTAAACCCTAAGCGTTAACTCTCACGCTAAACTTTAATCCTAACCCTAATCCTAATCTTCAACCCTAAACCTAACACTTAACCCTAACCCTGTACCAAACCCTAACCCCTCATCTTAACCCTAACCGTAAACCTCAACCCTAAACCAAAGTGTAACCGTTAAACCTAAGAGTAACCTTTAACCTAACCCTAATCCCTAACCCTAAGCCCTCACCCTAATACTAAACTTCATTCTTAACCCTAACCATAATCCTAACCCTAAATCTAATTCTCAGACTTCTTGCTTTCTTAGAGTTTAGAAAGCCTGCAATCCTCCCATGCCATGCGTGAAAGGAGGCTCTACCCCTGTGTCCTGCATGAAACCCATGGGCCCATACCCAGAGAATGATAGAGTGGGTTCCCGGGTACAATCCCAGCCCCCTAAACTCCTCCCACCCGCCTAATGCAGACAGGGCCCGTGCGCTAAGCATAAACAATACCTTTAACAGATAACCCTAACCCTGAACATAACACCCAACCCTGATCCTATTTCTCCCCTTAACACGTAAACCTCACCGTGCGCCTAACTTTAACCTCTTATCCTAACGTTAATGCATAACCCATTTCCTGAGAACAACCCCTATCCCATATTTCTAACCCTATCTCCTAGTCATCACTGTGACACCTAATCCCTAACCCTAATTCTAAACCGCTAACCCTAACCGTAACCCTACCTACAACCCTAACACTGACAGTAACCCTTACTTCTAACCCCAACGCTATGCCTAACAAAAACCCTAACCCTTGAACCTAACCCTTCACCCTAACCCCTAAGCCTTACCCTAACCCTTAACCCTAATCCTAATCCTAACCATTAAACCTAACCCTAGCTCTTAAAGCTAACCCTAAACCTTACCCTCACGACTAGACCTAACCCTGACACTAACCTAACACCTAACCCTAACCAGAACCCCTAAAGCTAACCCTGAACCCTATCCCTAACCCCAGCAGTAAACTTTAACCCTAAACCTAAGCCCAACCCGTAACCCTAATCCTATCCTTTTACCCTAAAACTAACCCCTAAACCTAACCGCTATACCTCACCCTAACTCTAACCCCAATCCTAATTCTAACCATACCCCTTCATAAAACACTAACTCCTAACCGCTAACCCTAACACTAACCAAAAACCATAATCACTAATCCCTAACCCTAACGCTTAACCTTTACCCTAACCGTTAACCCTCACCCTAAGTCTTAACACTGACCCTATCCTTAACCTTTAACTCTAAGCCTAACCCTTTACCCTACAGTAAGGAAGACCCTTAATGCTAATGGGATCCCTTATCCCTAACCCTAACACTACAGCTAAAAATAACCCTAACCTTGGATCCTTAAACCTGACCCCTAATACTTACTTTAACCCCAAACCCTAACCCTAATCCTAAGCATTAAACCTAACCCTATCTCTTAACCCTAACGCTAGCCCTTACCCTAACGCCTAGATCTAACCCTAAATCTAACCTACTGCCTAATCCTAACCTTAAGCCCTAATGCTAACACTAACCCTGAACCCTAAACCTACCCGTAACCCTTAACACTAACCCTATCCGTGAACCTTAACCCTGACCCTAACCATTACCCGCACCCAAGCATTTAACCCTGACCCTAACCCTAATCCTTAATGCTAACCCTAACACTAAACCCTAACCCTAAGCCCAACACTTATCCCTAATCCTATCCCTTAACCCTAACCCTAACCCTAATGCTACCCCCTAAACCTAACCCTATCCGTGACCAGTAAACCTAACCCTAACCTCTAACACAAACCATAGCACATAATTCTAACCCTAAAACTAACCCTAACCCTAACCCTAAACCCTAACTCTTAACCTAAACCCTAAGCGTTAACTCTCACTCTAACCTTTAATCCTAACCCTAATCCTAATCTTCAACCCTAAACCTAACACTTAACCCTAACCCTGTACCAAACCCTAACCCCTCATCTTAACCCTAACCGTAAACCTCAACCCTAAACCAAAGTGTAACCCTTAAACCTAAGAGTAACCTTTAACCCTAACCCTAATCCCTAACCCTAAGCCCTCACCCTAACACTAAACTTCATCCTTAACCCTAACCAGAATCCTAACCCTAAATCTAATTCTCAGACTTCTTGCTTTCTTAGAGTTTAGAAAGCCTGCAATCCTCCCATGCCATGCGTGAAAGGAGGCTCTACCACTGTGTCCTGCATGAAACCCACGGGCCCATACCCAGAGTATGATAGAGTGGGTTCCCGGGTACAATCCCAGCCCCCTAAACTCCCCCCGCCCGCCTAATGCAGACAGGGCCCGTGCGCTAAGCATAAACAATACCTTTAACAGATAACCCTAACCCTGAACATAACACCCAACCCTGTTCCTATTTCTCCCCTTAACACGTAAACCTCACCGTGCGCCTAACTTTAACCTCTTATCCTAACGTTAATGCATAACCCATTTCCTGAGAACAACCCCTATGCCATAATTCTAACCCTATCTCCTAGTCATCACTGTGACACCTAATCCCTAACCCTAATTCTAAACCGCTAACCCTAACCGTAACCCTACCTACAACCCTAACACTGACAGTAACCCTTACTTCTAACCCCAACGCTATGCCTAACAGAAACCCTAACCCTTGACCCTAACCCTTCACCTTAACCCCTAGCCTTACCCTAACCCTTAACCCTAATCCTAATCCTAACCATTAAACCTAACCCTAGCTCTTAAAGCTAACCCTAAACCTTACCCTCACGACTAGACCTAACCCTGACACTAACCTAACACCTAACCCTAACCAGAACCCCTAAAGCTAACCCTGAACCCTATCCCTAACCCAAGCAGTAAACTTTAACCCTAAACCTAAGCCCAACCCGTAACCCTAATCCTATCCTTTTACCCTAAAACTAACCCCTAAACCTAACCCCTATACCTCACCCTAACTCTAACCCCAATCCTAATTCTAACCATACCCCTTCATAAAACACTAACTCCTAACCGCTAACCCTAACACTAACCAAAAACCCTAATCACTAATCCCTAACCCTAACGCTTAACCTTTACCCTAACCGTTAACCCTCACCCTAAATCTTAACCCTGACCCTAACCTTAACCTTTAACTCTAAGCCTAACCCTTAACCCTACAGTAAGGAAGACCCTTAATGCTAATGGGATCCCTTATCCCTAACCCTAACACTACAGCTAAAAATAACCCTAACCTTGGATCCTTAAACCTAACCCCTAACACTTATTTTAACCCCAAACCCTATCCTTAATCCTAAGCATTAAACCTAACCCTATCTCTTAACCCTAACGCTAGCCCTTACCCTAACGCCTAGATCTAACCCTAAATCTAACCTACCGCCTAATCCTAACCTTAAGCCCTTATGCTAACACTAACCCTGAACCCTAAACCTACCCGTAACCCTTAACACTAACCCTATCCGTTTACCTAAACCCTGACCCTAAACATTACCCGCACCCAAGCATTTAACCCTGACCCTAACCCTAATCCTTAATGGTAACCTTAACACTAAACCCTAACCCTAAGCCCAACACTTAACCCTAATCCTATCCCTTAACCCTAACCCTAACCCTAACCCTAATGCTACCCCCTAAACGTAACCCTAACCGTGACCAATAAACCTAACCCTAACCTCTAACACAAACCATAGCACATAACTCTCACCCTAAAACTAACCCTAAACCCTAACTCTTAACCTTAACCCTAAGCGTTAACTCTCACGCTAACCTTTAATCCTAACCCTAATCCTAATCTTCAACCCTAAACCTAACACTTAACCCTAACCCTGTACAAAAAACCTAACCGCTCATCTTAACCCTAACCGTAAACCTCAACCCTAAACCAAAGTGTAACCGTTAAACCTAAGAGTAACCTTTAACCCTAACCCTAATCCCTAACCCTAAGCCCTCACCCTAACACTAAACTTCATCCTTAACCCTAACCAGAATCCTAACCCTAAATCTAATTCTCAGACTTC
This sequence comes from Eulemur rufifrons, assembly GCF_041146395.1. Lineage (NCBI taxonomy): Eukaryota > Metazoa > Chordata > Mammalia > Primates > Lemuridae > Eulemur > Eulemur rufifrons. The sequence goes on from NW_027182939.1 coordinate 361,417, forward strand.
TTGCTTTCTTAGAGTTTAGAAAGCCTGCAATCCTCCCATGCCATGCGTGAAAGGAGGCTCTACCACTGTGTCCTGCATGAAACCCACGGGCCCATACCCAGAGTATGATAGAGTGGGTTCCCGGGTACAATCCCAGCCCCCTAAACTCCCCCCGCCCGCCTAATGCAGACAGGGCCCGTGCGCTAAGCATAAACAATACCTTTAACAGATAACCCTAACCCTGAACATAACACCCAACCCTGTTCCTATTTCTCCCCTTAACACGTAAACCTCACCGTGCGCCTAACTTTAACCTCTTATCCTAACGTTAATGCATAACCCATTTCCTGAGAACAACCCCTATCCCATAATTCTAACCCTATCTCCTAGTCATCACTGTGACATCTAATCCCTAACCCTAATTCTAAACCGCTAACCCTAACCGTAACCCTACCTACAGCCCTAACACTGACAGTAACCCTTACTTCTAACCCCAACGCTATGCCTAACAAAAACCCTAACCCTTGACCCTAACCCTTCACCCTAACCCCTAAGCCTTACCCTAACCCTTAACCCTAATCCTAATCCTAACCATTAAACCTAACCCTAGCTCTTAAAGCTAACCCTAAACCTTACCCTCACGACTAGATCTAACCCTGACACTAACCTAACACCTAACCCTAACCAGAAGCCCTAAAGCTAACCCTGAACCCTATCCCTAACCCCAGCAGTAAACTTTAACCCTAAACCTAAGCTCAACCCGTAACCCTAATCCTATCCTTTTACCCTAAATCTAACCCCTAAACCTAACCCCTATACCTCACCCTAACTCTAACCCCAATCCTAATTCTAACCATACCCCTTCATAAAACACTAACTCCTAACCGCTAACCCTAACACTAACCAAAAACCCTAATCACTAATCCCTAACCCTAACGCTTAACCTTTACCCTAACGGGTAACCCTCACCCTAAATCTGAACACTGACCCTAACCTTAACCTTTAACTCTAAGCCTAACCCTTAACCCTACAGTAAGGAAGACCCTTAATGCTAATGGGATCCCTTATCCCTAACCCTAACACTACAGCTAAAAATAACCCTAACCTTGGATCCTTAAACCTAACCCCTAACACTTACTTTAACCCCAAACCCTAACCCTAATCCTAAGCATTAAACCTAACCCTATCTCTTAACCCTAACGCTAGCCCTTACCCTAACGCCTAGATCTAACCCTAAATCTAACCTACCGCCTAATCCTAACCTTAAGCCCTAATGCTAACACTAACCCTGAACCCTAAACCTACCCGTAACCCTATACACTAACCCTATCCGTGAACCTTAACCCTAACCCTAACCATTACCCGCACCCAAGCATTTAACCCTGACCCTAACCCTAATCCTTAATGCTAACCCTAACACTAAACCCTAACCCTAAGCCCAACACTTATCCCTAATCCTATCCCTTAACCCTAACCCTAACCCTAATGCTACCCCCTAAACGTAACCCTAACCGTGACCAGTAAACCTAACCCTAACCTCTAACACAAACCATAGCACATAACTCTAACCCTAAAACTAACCCTAACCCTAACCCTAAACCCTAACTCTTAACCTTAACCCTAAGCGTTAACTCTCACGCTAACCTTTAATCCTAACCCTAATCCTAATCTTCCACCCTAAACCTAACACTTAACCCTAACCCTGTACCAAACACTAACCCCTCATCTTAACCCTAACCGTAAACCTCAACCCTAAACCAAAGTGTAACCATTAAACCTAAGAGTAACCTTTAACCCTAACCCTATTCCCTAACCCTAAGCCCTCACCCTAACACTAAACTTCATCCTTAACCCTAACCAGAATCCTAACCCTAAATCTAATTCTCAGACTTCTTGCTTTCTTAGAGTTTAGAAAGCCTGCAATCCTCCCATGCCATGCGTGAAAGGAGGCTCTACCACTGTGTCCTGCATGAAACCCATGGGCCCATACACAGATTATGATAGAGTGGGTTCCCGGGTACAATCCCAGCCCCCTAAACTCCCCCCCGCCCGCCAAATGCAGACAGGGCCCGTGCGCTAAGCATAAACAATACCTTTAACAGATAACCCTAACTCTGAACATAACACCCAACTCTGTTCCTATTTCTCCCCTTAACACGTAACCCTCACCGTGCCCCTAACTTTAACCTCTTATCCTAACGTTAATGCATAACCCATTTCCTGAGAATAACCCCTATCCCATAATTCTAACCCTATCTCCTAGTCATCACTGTGACAGCTAATCCCTAACCCTAATTCTAAACCACTAACCCTACCCGTAACCCTACCTACAACCCTAACACTGACAGTAACCCTTACTTCTAACCCCAACGCTATGCCTAACAAAAACCCTAACCCTTGACCCTAACCCTTCACCCTAACCCCTAAGCCTTACCCTAACCCTTAACCCTAATCCTAATCCTAACCATTAAACCTAACCCTAGCTCTTAAAGCTAACCCTAAACCTTACTCTCACGACTAGACCTAACCCTGACACTAACCTAACACCTAACCCTAACCAGAACCCCTAAAGCTAACCCTGAACCCTATCCCTAACCCTAGCAGTAAACTTTAACCCTAAACCTAAGCCCAACCCGTAACCCTAATCCTATCCTTTTACCCTAAAAGTAACCCCTAAACCTAACCCCTATACCTCACCCTAACTCTAACCCCAATCCTAATTCTAACCATACCCCTTCATAAAACACTAACTCCTAACCACTAACCCTAACACTAACCAAAAACCCTAATCACTAATCCCTAACCCTAACGCTTAACCTTTACCCTAACCGTTAATCCTCACCCTAAATCTTAACACTGACCCTAACCTTAACCTAATCCTTAATGATAACCCTAACACTAAGACCTAACACTAAGCCCAACACTTAACCCTAATCCTATCCCTTAACCCTAACCCTAACCCTAATGCTACCCCCTAAACCTAACCCTAACCGTGACCAGTAAACCTAACCCTAACCTCTAACACAAACCATTGCACATAACTCTAACCCTAAAACTAACCCTAACCCTGACCCTAACCCTAAACCTTAACTCTTAACATTAACCCTAAGCGTTAACTCTCACGCTAACCTTTATCCTAACCCTAATCCTATTCTTCAACCCTAAACCTAACACTTAACCCTAACCCTGTACCAAACCCTAACCCCTCATCTTAACCCTAACCGTAAACCTCAACCCTAAACCAAAGTGTAACCGTTAAACCTAAGAGTAACCTTTAACCCTAACCCTAATCCCTAACCCTAAGCACTCACCCTAACACTAAACTTCATCCTTAACCCTAACCATAATCCTAACCCTAAATCTAATTCTCAGACTTCTTGCTTTCTTAGAGTTTAGAAAGCCTGCAATCCTCCCATGCCATGCGTGAAAGGAGGCTCTACCACTGTGTCCTGCATGAAACCCACGGGCCCATACCCAGAGTATGATAGAGTGGGTTCCCGGGTACAATCCCAGCCCCCTAAACTCCCCCCGCCCGCCTAATGCAGACAGGGCCCGTGCGCTAAGCATAAACAATACCTTTAACAGATAACCCTAACCCTGAACATAACACCCAACCCTGTTCCTATTTCTCCCCTTAACACGTAAACCTCACCGTGCGCCTAACTTTAACCTCTTATCCTAACGTTAATGCATAACCCATTTCCTGAGAACAACCCCTATCCCATAATTCTAACCCTATCTCCTAGTCATCACTGTGACACCTAATCCCTAACCCTAATTCTAAACCGCTAACCCTAACCGTAACCCTACCTACAACCCTAACACTGACAGTAACCCTTACTTCTAACCCCAACGCTATGCCTAACAAAAACCCTAACCCTTGACCCTAACCCTTCACCCTAACCCCTAAGCCTTACCCTAACCCTTAACCCTAATCCTAATCCTAACCATTAAACCTAACCCTAGCTCTTAAAGCTAACCCTAAACCTTACCCTCACGACTAGACCTAACCCTGACACTAACCTAACACCTAACCCTAACCAGAACCCCTAAAGCTAACCCTGAACCCTATCCCTAACCCCAGCAGTAAACTTTAACCCTAAACCTAAGCCCAACCCTTAACCCTAATCCTATCCTTTAACCCTAAAACTAACCCCTAAACCTAACCCCTATACCTCACCCTAACTCTAACCCCAATCCTAATTCTAACCATACCCCTTCATAAAACACTAACTCCTAACCGCTAACCCTAACACTAACCAAAAACCCTAATCACTAATCCCTAACCCTAACGCTTAACCTTTACCCTGACCGTTAACCCTCACCCTAAATCTTAACACTGACCCTAACCTTAACCTTTAACTCTAAGCCTAACCCTTAACCCTACAGTAAGGAAGACCCCTAATGCTAATGGGATCCCTTATCCCTAACCCTAACACTACAGCTAAAAATAACCCTAACCTTGGATCCTTAAACCTAACCCCTAACACTTACTTTAACCCCAAACCCTAACCCTAATCCTAAGCATTAAACCTAACCCTATCTCTTAATCCTAACGCTAGCCCTTACCCTAACGCCTAGATCTAACCCTAAATCTAACCTACCGCCTAATCCTAACCTTAAGCCCTAATGCTAACACTAACCCTGAACCCTAAACCTACCCGTAACCCTTAACACTAACCCTATCCGTGAACCTTAACCCTGACCCTAACCATTACCCGCACCCAATCATTTAACCCTGATTCTAACCCTAATCCTTAATGCTAACCCTAACACTAAACCCTAACCCTAAGCCCAACACTTATCCCTAATCCTATCCCTTAACCCTAACCCTAACCCTAATGCTACCCCCTAAACGTAACCCTAACCGTGACCAGTAAACCTAACCCTAACCTCTAACACAAACCATAGCACATAACTCTAACCCTAAAACTAGCCCTAAACCTAACCCTAAACCCTAACTCTTAACCTTAACCCTAAGCGTTAACTCTCACGCTAACCTTTAATCCTAACCCTAATCCTAATCTTCAACTCTAAACCTAACACTTAACCGTAACCCTGTACCAAACCCTAACCCCTCATCTTAACCCTAACCGTAAACCTCAACCCTAAACCAAAGTGTATCCGTTAAACCTAAGAGTAACCTTTAACCCTAACCCTAATCCCTAACCCTAAGCCCTCACCCTAACACTAAACTTCATCCTTAACCCTAACCAGAATCCTTACCCTAAATCTAATTCTCAGACTTCTTGCTTTCTTAGAGTTTAGAAAACCTGCAATCCTCCCATGCCAGGCGTGAAAGGAGGCTCTACCACTGTGTCCTGCATGAAACCCACGGGCCCATACCCAGAGTATGATAGAGTGGGTTCCCGGGTACAATCCCAGCCCCCTAAACTCCCCCCGCCCGCCTAATGCAGACAGGGCCCGTGCGCTAAGCATAAACAATACCTTTAACAGATAACCCTAACCCTGAACATAACACCCAACCCTGTTCTTATTTCTTCCCTTAACAAGTAAACCTCACCGTTCGCCTAACTTTAACCTCTTATGCTAACGTTAATGCATAATCCATTTCCTGAGAACAACCCCTATCCCATAATTCTAACCCTATCTCCTAGTCATCACTGTGACACCTAATCCCTAACCCTAATTCTAAACCGCTAACCCTAACCGTAACCCTTCCTACAACCCTAACACTGACAGTAACCCTTACTTCTAACCCCAACGCTATGCCTAACAAAAACACTAACCCTTGACCCTAACCCTTCACCCTAACCCCTAAGCCTTACCCTAACCCTTAACCCTAATCCTAATCTTAACCATTAAACCTAACCCTAGCTCTTAAAGCTAACCCTAAACCTTACCCTCACGACTAGACCTAACCCTGACACTAACCTAACACCTAACCCTAACCAGAACCCCTAAAGCTAACCCTGAACCCTATCCCTAACCCAAGCAGTAAACTTTAACCCTAAACCTAAGCCCAACCCGTAACCGTAATCCTATCCTTTTACCCTAAAACTAACTCTTAAACCTAACCCCTATACCTCACCATAACTCTAACCCCAATCCTAATTCTAACCATACCCCTTCATAAAACACTAACTCCTAACCGCTAACCCTAACACTAACCAAAAACCCTAATCACTAATCCCTAACCCTAACGCTTAACCTTTACCCTGAACGTTAACCCTCACACTAAATCTTAACACTGACCCTAACCTTAACCTTTAACTCTAAGCCTAACCCTTAACCCTACAGTAAGGAAGACCCTTAATGCTAATGGGATCCCTTATCCCTAACCCTAACACTACAGCTAAAAATAACCCTAACCTTGGATCCTTAAACCTAACCCCTAACACTTACTTTAACCCCAAACCCTAACCCTAATCCTAAGCATTAAACCTAAACCTATCTCTTAACCCTAACGCTAGCCCTTACCCTAACGCCTAGATCTAACCCTAAATCTAACCTACCGCCTAATCCTAACTTTAAGCCCTAATGCTAACACTAACCCTGAACCCTAAACCTACCCGTAACCCTTAACACTAACCCTATCCGTGAACCTTAACCCTGACCCTAACCATTACCCGCACCGAAACATTTAACCCTGACCCTAACCCTAATCCTTAATGCTAACCCTAACCCTTAACCCTAATCCTAATCCTAACCATTAAACCTAACCCTAGCTCTTAAAGCTAACCCTAAACCTTACCCTCACGACTAGACCTAACCCTGACACTAACCTAACACCTAACCCTAACCAGAACCCCTAAAGATAACCCTGAACCCTATCCCTAACCGCAGGAGTAAACTTTAACCCTAAACCTAAGCCCAACCTGTAACCCTAATCCTATCCTTTTACCCTAAAACTAACCCCTAAACCTAACCCCTATACCTCACCCTAACTCTAACCCCAATCCTAATTCTAACCATACCCCTTCATAAAACACTAACTCCTAACCGCTAACCCTAACACTAACCAAAAACCCTAATCACTAATCCCTAACCCTAATGCTTAACCTTTACCCTAACCGTTAACCCTCACCCTAAATCTTAACAGTGACCCTAACCTTAACCTTTAACTCTAAGCCTAACCCTTAACCCTACAGTAAGGAAGACCCTTAATGCTAATGGGATCCCTTATCCCTAACCCTAACACTACAGCTAAAAATAACCCTAACCTTGGATCCTTACACCTAACCCCTAACACTTACTTTAACCCCAAAACCTAACCCTATTCCTAAGCATTAAACCTAACCCTATCTCTTAACCCTAACGCTAGCCCTTACCGTAACGCCTAGATCTAACCCTAAATCTAACCTACCGCCTAATCCTAACCTTAAGCCCTAATGCTAACACTAACCCTGAACCCTAAACCTACCCGTAACCCTTAACACTAACCCTATCCGTGAACCTTAACCCTGACCCTAACCATTACCCGCACCCAAGCATTTAACCCTGATTCTAACCCTAATCCTTAATGATAAACCTAACACTAAACCCTAACCCTAAGCCCAACACTTAACCCTAATCCTATCCCTTAACCCTAACCCTAACCCTAATGCTACCCCCTAAACGTAACCCTAACCGTGACCAGTAAACCTAACCCTAACCTCTAACACAAACCATAGCACATAACTCTAACCCTAAAACTAACCCTAACCCTAACCCTAACCCTAAACCCTAACTCTTAACCTTAACACTAAGCGTTAACTCTCACGCTAACCTTTAATCCTAACCCTAATCCTAATCTTCAAACCTAAACCTAACACTTAACCCTAACCCTGTACCAAACCCTAACCCCTCATCTTAACCATAACCGTAAACCTCAACCCTAAACCAAAGTGTATCCGTTAAACCTAAGAGTAACCTTTAACCCTAACCCTAATCCCTAACCCTAAGCCCTCAACCTAACACTAAACTTCATCCTTAACCCTAACCATAATCCTAACCCTAAATCTAATTCTCAGCCTTCTTGCTTTCTTAGAGTTTAGAAAGCCTGCAATCCTCCCATGCCATGCGTGAAAGGAGGCTCTACCACTGTGTCCTGCATGAAACCCATGGGCCCATACCCAGAGTATGATAGAGTGGGTTCCCGGGTACAATCCCAGCCCCCTAAACACCCCCCGCCCGCCTAATGCTGACAGGGCCCGTGCGCTAAGCATAAACAATACCTTTAACAGATAACCCTAACCCTGAACATAACACCCAACCCTGTTCCTATTTCTCCCCTTAACACGTAAACCTCACCGTGCGCCTAACTTTAACCTCTTATCCTAACGTTAATGCATAACCCATTTCCTGAGAACAACCCCTATCCCATAATTCTAACCCTATCTCCTAGTCATCACTGTGACACCTAATCCCTAACCCTAATTCTAAACCGCTAACCCTAACCGTAACCCTACCTACAACCCTAACACTGACAGTAACCCTTACTTCTAACCCCAACGCTATGCCTAACAAAAACCCTAACCCTTGACCCTAACCCTTCAGCCTAACCCCTAAGCCTTACCCTAACCCTTAACCCTAATCCTAATCCTAACCATTAAACCTAACCCTAGCTCTTAAAGCTAACCCTAAACCTTACCCTCATGACTAGACCTAACCCTGACACTAACCTAACACCTAACCCTAACCAGAACCCCTAAAGATAACCCTGAACCCTATCCCTAACCCCAGCTGTAAACTTTAACCCTAAACCTAAGCCCAACCCGTAACCCTAATCCTATCCTTTTACCCTAAAACTAACCCCTAAACCTAAACCCTATACCTCACCCTAACTCTAACCCCAATCCTAATTCTAACAATACCCTTCATAAAACACTAACTCCTAACCGCTAACCCTAACACTAACCAAAAACCCTAATCACTAATCCCTAACCCTAACGCTTAACCTTTACCTTAACCGTTAACCCGCACCCTAAATCTTAACCCTGACCCTAACCTTAACCTTTAACTCTAAGCCTAACCCTTAACCCTACAGTAAGGAAGACCCTTAATGCTAATGGGATCCCTTATCCCTAACCCTAACACTACAGCTAAAAATAACCCTAACCTTTGATCCTTACACCTAACCCCTAACACTTACTTTAACCCCAAACCCTAACCCTAATCCTAAGCATTAAACCTAACCCTATCTCTTAACCCTAACGCTAGCCCTTACCCTAACGCCTAGATTTAACCCTAAATCTAACCTACCGCCTAATCCTAACCTTAAGCCCTAATGCTAACACTAACCCTGAACCCTAAACCTACCCGTAACCCTTAACACTAACCCTATCCGTGAACCTTAACCCTGACCCTAACCATTACCCGCACCCAAGCATTTAACCCTGATTCTAACCCTAATCCTTAATGATAAACCTAACACTAAACCCTAACCCTAAGCCCAACACTTAACCCTAATCCTATCCCTTAACCCTAACCCTAACCCTAATGCTACCCCCTAAACGTAACCCTAACCGTGACCAGTAAACCTAACCCTAACCTCTAACACAAACCATAGCACATAACTCTAACCCTAAAACTAACCCTAACCCTAACCCTAACCCTAAACCCTAACTCTTAACCTTAACCCTAAGCGTTAACTCTCACGCTAACCTTTAATCCTAACCCTAATCCTAATCTTCAACCCTAAACCTAACACTTAACCCTAACCCTGTCCCAAACCCTAACCCCTCATCTTAACCCTAACCGTTATCCTCAACCCTAAACCAAAGTGTAACCGTTAAACCTAAGAGTAACCTTTAACCCTAACCCTAATCCCTAATCCTAAGCCCTCACCCTAACACTAAACTTCATCCTTAACCCTAACCAGAATCCTACCCCTAAATCTAATTCTCAGACTTCTTGCTTTCTTAGAGTTTAGAAAGCCTGCAATCCTCCCATGCCATGCGTGAAAGGAGGCTCTACCACTGTGTCCTGCATGAAACCCACGGGCCCATACCCAGAGTATGATAGAGTGGGTTCCCGGGTACAATCCCAGCCCCCTAAACTCCCCCCGCCCGCCTAATGCAGACAGGGCCCGTGCGCTAAGCATAAACAATACCTTTAACAGATAACCCTAACCCTGAACATAACACCCAACCCTGTTCCTATTTCTCCCCTTAACACGTAAACCTCACCGTGCGCCTAACTTTAACCTCTTATCCTAACGTTAATGCATAACCCATTTCCTGAAAACAACCCCATCCCATAATTCTAACCCTATCTCCTAGTCATCACTGTGACACCTAATCCCTAACCCTAATTTTAAACCGCTAACCCTAACCGTAACCCTACCTACAACCCTAACACTGACAGTAACCCTTACTTCTAACCCCAAAGCTATGCCTAACAAAAACCCTAACCCTTGACCCTAACCCTTGACCCTAACCCCTAAGCCTTACCCTAACCCTTAACCCTAATCCTAATCCTAACCATTAAACCTAACCCTAGTTCTTGAAGCTAACCCTAAACCTTACCCTCACGACTAGACCTAACCCTGACGCTAACCTAACACCTACCCCTAACCAGAACCCCTAAAGCTAACGCTGAACCCTATCCCTAACCCTAGCAGTAAACTTTAACCCTAAACCTAAGCCCAACCCGTAACCCTAATCCTATTCTTTTACCCTAAAACTAACCCCTAAACCTAACCCCTATACCTCACCCTAACTCTAAACCCTAATCCTAATTCTAACCATACCCCTTCATAAAACACTAACTCCTAACCGCTAACCCTAACATTAACCAGAAACCCTAATCACTAATCCCTAACCCTAACGCTTAACCTTTACCCTAACCGTTAACCCTCACCCTAAATCTTAACACTGACCCTAACCTTAACCTTTAACTCTAAGCCTAACCCTTAACCCTACAGTAAGGAAGACCCTTAATGCTAATGGGATCCCTTATCTCTAACCCTAACACTACAGCTAAAAATAACCCTAACCTTGGATCCTTAAACCTAACCCCTAACACTTACTTTAACCCCAAACCCTAACCCTAATCCTAAGCATTAAACCTAACCCTATCTCTTAACCCTAACGCTAGCCCTTACCCTAACGCCTAGGTCTAACCCTAAATCTAACCTACCGCCTAATCCTAACCTTAAGCCCTAATGCTAACACTAACCCTGAACCCTAAACTACCCGTAACCCTTAACACTAACCCTATCCGTGAACCTAAACCCTGACCCTAACCATTAACCGCACCCAAGCATTTAATCCTGACCCTAACCCTAATCCTTAATGCTAACCTTAACACTAAACCCTAACCCTAAGCCCAACACTTAACCCTAATCCTATCCCTTAACCATAACCCTAACCCTAATGCTAACCCCTAAACGTGACCCTAACCGTGACCAGTAAACCTAACCCTAACCTCTAACACAAACCATAGCACATAACTCTAACCCTAAAACTAACCCTAACCCTCACCTTAAACCCTAACTCTTAACCTTAACCCTAAGCGTTAACTCTCACGCTAACCTTTAATCCTAACCCTAATCCTAATCTTCAACCCTAAACCTAACACTTAAGCCTAACCCTGTACCAAACGCTAACCCCTCATCTTAACCCTAACCGTAAACCTCAACCCTAAACCAAAGTGTAACCGTTAAACCTAAGAGTAACCTTTAACCCTAACCCTAATCCCTAACCCTAAGCCCTCACCCTAACACTAAACTTCATCCTTAACCCTAACCAGAATCCTAACCCTAAATCTAATTCTCAGACTTCTTGCTTTCTTAGAGTTTAGAAAGCCTGCAATCATCCCATGCCATGCGTGAAAGGAGGCTCTACCACTGTGTCCTGCATGAAACCCACGGGCCCATACCCAGAGTATGATAGAGTGGGTTCCCGGGTACAATCCCAGCCCCCTAAACTCCCCCCGCCCGCCTAATGCAGACAGGGCCCGTGCGCTAAGGATAAACAATACCTTTAACAGATAACCCTAACCCTGAACATAACACCCAACCCTGTTCCTATTTCTCCCCTTAACACGTAAACCTCACTGTGCGCCTAACTTTAACCTCTTATCCTAACGTTAATGCATAACCCATTTCCTGAGAACAACCCCATCCTAAAATTCTAACCCTATCTCCTAGTCTTCACTGTGACCCCTAATCCCTAACCCTAATTCTAAACCGCTAACCCTAACCGTAACCCTACCTACAACCCTAACACTGACAGTAACCCTTACTTCTAACCCCAACGCTATGCCTAACAAAAACCCTAACCCTTCACCCTAACCCTAAGCCTTACCCTAACCCTTAACCCTAATCCTAATCCTAACCATTAAACCTAACCCTAGCTCTTAAAGCTAACCCTAAACCTTACCCTCACGACTAGACCTAGCCCTGACACTAACCTAACACCTAACCCTAACCAGAACCCCTAAAGCTAACCCTGAACCCTATCCCTAACCCTAGCAGTAAACTTTAACCCTAAACCTAAGCCCAACCCGTAACCCTAATCCTATCCTTTTACCCTAAAACTAACCCCTAAACCTAACCCCTATACCTCACCCTAACTCTAACCCCAATCCTAATTCTAACCGTACCCCTTCGTAAAACACTAACTCCTAACCGCTAACCCTAACACTAACCAAAAACCCTAATCACTAATCCCGAACCCTAACGCTTAACCTTTACCCTGACCGTTAACCCTCACCCTAAATCTTAACACTGACCCTAACCTTCACCTTTAACTCTAAGCCTAACCCTTAACCCTACAGTAAGGAAGACCCTTTATGCTAATGGGATCCCTTATCCCTAACCCTAACACTACAGCTAAAAATAACCCTAACCTTGGATCCTTACACCTAACCCCTAACACTTACTTTAACCCCAAATCCTAACCCTAATCCTAAGCATTAAACTTAACCCTATCTCTTAACCCTAACGCTAGCCCTTACCGTAACGCCTAGATCTAACCCTAAATCTAACCTACTGCCTAATCCTAACCTTAAGCCCTAATGCTAACACTAACCCTGAATCCTAAACCTACCCTTAACCCTTAACACTAACCCTATCCGTGAACCTTAACCCTGACCCTAACCATTACCCGCACCCAAGCATTTAACCCTGATTCTAACCCTAATCCTTAATGATAAACCTAACACTAAAACCTAACCCTAAGCCCAACACTTAACCCTAATCCTATCCCTTAACCCTAACCCTAACCCTAATGCTACCCCCTAAACGTAACCCTAACCGTGACCAGTAAACCTAACCCTAACCTCTAACACAAACCATAGCACATAACTCTAACCCTAAAACTAAACCTAACCCTAACCCTAACCCTAAACCCTAACTCTTAACCTTAACACTAAGCGTTAACTCTCACGCTAACCTTTAATCCTAACCCTAATCCTAATCTTAAACCCTAAACCTAACACTTAACCCTAACCCTGTACCAAACCCTAACCCCTCATCTTAACCGTAACCGTAAACCTCAACCCTAAAACAAAGTGTAACCGTTAAACCTAAGAGTAACCTTTAACCCTAACCCTAATCCCTAACCCTAAGCCCTCACCCTAACACTAAACTTCATCCTTAACCCTAACCATAATCTAACCCTAAATCTAATTCTCAGACTTCTTGCTTTCTTAGAGTTTAGAAAGCCTGCAATCCTCCCATGCCATGCGTGAAAGGAGGCTCTACCACTGTGTCCTGCATGAAACCCATGGGCCCATACCCAGAGTATGATAGAGTGGGTTCCCGGGTACAATCCGAGCCCCCTAAACTCCCCCCGCCCGCCTAATGCAGACAGGGCCCGTGCGCTAAGCATAAACAATACCTTTAACAGATAACCCTAACCCTGAACATAACACCCAACCCTGTTCCTATTTCTCCCCTTAACACGTAAACCTCACCGTGCGCATAACTTTAACCTCTTATCCTAACGTTAATGCATAACCCATTTCCTGAGAACAACCCCTATCCCATAATTCTAACCCTATCTCCCAGTCATCACTGTGACACCTAATCCCTAACCCTAATTCTAAACCGCTAACCCTAACCGTAACCCTACCTACAACCCTAACGCTGACAGTAACCCTTACTTCTAACCCCAACGCTATGCCTAACAAAAACCCTAACCCTTGACCCTAACCATTCACCCTAACCCCTAAGCCTTACCCTAACCCTTAACCCTAATCCTAATCCTAACCATTAAACCTAACCCTAGCTCTTAAAGCTAACCCTAAACCTTACCCTCACGACTAGACCTAACCCTGACACTAACTTAACACCTAAACCTAACCAGAACCCCTAAAGCTAACCCTGAACCCTATCCCTAACCCTAGCAGTAAACTTTAACCCTAAACCTAAGCCCAACCCGTAACCCTAATCCTATCCTTTTACCCTAAAACTAACCCCTAAACCTAACCCCTATACCTCACCCTAACTCTAACCCCAATCCTAATTCTAACCATACCCCTTCATAAAACACTAACTCCTAACCGCTAACCCTAACACTAACCAAAAACCCTAATCACTAATCCCTAACCCTAATGCTTAACCTTTACCCTGACCGTTAACCCTCACCCTAAATCTTAACACTGACCCTAACCTTAACCTTTAACTCTAAGCCTAACCCTTAACCCTACAGTAAGGAAGACCCTTAATGCTAATGGGATCCCTTATCCCTAACCCTAACACTACAGCAAAAAATAACCCTAACCTTGGATCCTTAAACCTAACCCCTAACACTTACTTTAACCCCAAACCCTAACCCTAATCCTAAGCATTAAACCTAACCCTATCTCTTAACCCTAACGCTAGCCCTTACCCTAATGCCTAGATCTAACCCTAAATCTAACCTACCGCCTAATCCTAACCTTAAGCCCTAATGCTAACACTAACCCTGAACCCTAAACCTACCCGTAACCCTTAACACTAACCCTATCCGTGAACCTTAACCCTGACCCTAACCATTACCGCACCCAAGCATTTAACCCTGATTCTAACCCTAATCCTTAATGATAAACCTAACACTAAAACCTAACCCTAAGCCCAACACTTAACCCTAATCCTATCCCTTAACCCTAACCCTAACCCTAATGCTACCCCCTAAACGTAACCCTAACCGTGACCAGTAAAACTATCCCTAACCTCTAACACAAACCATAGCACATAACTCTAACCATAAACTAACCCTAACCCTAACCCTAACCCTAACCCTAAACCCTAACTCTTAACCTTAACCCTAAGCGTTAACTCTCACGCTAACCTTTAATCCTAACCCTAATCCTAATCTTCAACCCTAAACCTAACACTTAACCCTTACCCTGTACCAAACCCTAACCCCTCATCTTAACCCTAACCGTTATCCTCAACCCTAAACCAAAGTGTAACCGTTAAACCTAAGAGTAACCTTTAACCCTAACCCTAATCCCTAACCCTAAGCCCTCACCCTAACACTAAACTTCATCCTTAACCCTAACCAGAATCCTAACCCTAAATCTAATTCTCAGACTTCTTGCTTCCTTAGAGTTTAGAAAGCCTGCAATCCTCCCATGCCATGCGTGAAAGGAGGCTCTACCACTGTGTCCTGCATGAAACCCATGGGCCCATACCCAGAGTATGATAGAGTGGGTTCCCGGGTACAATCCCAGCCCCCTAAACTCCCCCCGCCCGCCTAATGCAGACAGGGCCCGTGCGCTAAGCATAAACAATACCTTTAACAGATAACCCTAACCCTGAACATAACACCCAACCCTGTTCCTATTTCTCCCCTTAACACGTAAACCTCACCGTGCGCCTAACTTTATCCTCTTATCCTAACGTTAATGCATAACCCATTTCCTGAGAACAACCCCTATCCCATATTTCTAACCCTATCTCCTAGTCATCACTGTGACACCTAATAACTAATCCTAATTCTAAAGCGCTAACCCTAACCGTAACCCTACCTACAACCCTAACACTGACAGTAACCCTTACTTCTAACCCCAAAGCTATGCCTAACAAAAACCCTAACCCTTGACCCTAACCCTTCACCCTAACCCCTAAGCCTTACCCTAACCCTTAACCCTAATCCTAATCCTAACCATTAAACCTAACCCTAGCTCTTAAAGCTAACCCTAAACCTTATCCTCACGACTAGACCTAACCCTGACACTAACCTAACACCTAACCCTAACCAGAACCCCTAAAGCTAACCCTGAACCCTATCCCTAACCCCAGCAATAAACTTTAACCCTAAATCTAAGCCCAACCCGTAACCCTAATCCTATCCTTTTACCCTAAAACTAACCCCTAAACCTAACCCCTATACCTCACCCTAAATCTAACCCTAATCCTAATTCTAACCATACCCCTTCATAAAACACTAACTCCTAACCGCTAACACTAACACTAACCAAAAACCCTAATCACTAATCCCTAACCCTAATGCTTAACCTTTACCCTAACCGTTAACCCTCACCCTAAATCTTAACACTGACCCTAACCTTAACCTTTAACTCTAAGCCTAACCCTTAATCCTACAGTAAGGAAGACCCTTAATGCTAATGGGATCCCTTATCCCTAACCCTAACACTACAGCAAAAAATAACCCTAACCTTGGATCCTTAAACCTAACCCCTAACACTTACTTTAACCCCAAACCCTAACCCTAATCCTAAGCATTAAACCTAACCCTATCTCTTAACCCTAACGCTAGCCCTTACCCTAACGCCTAGATCTAACCCTAAATCTAACCTAACGCCTAATCCTAACCTTAAGCCCTAATGCTAACACTAACCCTGAACCCTAAACCTACCCGTAACCCTTAACACTAACCCTATCCGTGAACCTTAACCCTGACCCTAACCATTACCCGCACCCAAGCATTTAACCCTGATTCTAACCCTAATCCTTAATGATAAACCTAACAATAAACCCTAACCCTAAGCCCAACACTTAACCCTAATCCTGTCCCTTAACTCTAACCCTAACCCTAATGCTACCCCCTAAACGTAACCCTAACTGTGACCAGTAAACCTAACCCTAACCTCTAACACAAACCATAGCACATAACTCTAACCCTAAAACTAACCCTAACCCTAATCCTAACCCTAAACCCTAACTGTTAACCTTAACCCTAAGCGTTAACTCTCACGCTAACCTTTAATCCTAACCCTAATCCTAATCTTCAACCCTAAACCTAACACTTAACCCTAACCCTGTACCAAACCCTAACCCCTCATCTTAACCCTAACCGTAAACCTCAACCCTTAACCAAAGTGTAACCGTTAAACCTAAGAGTAACCTTTAACCCTAACCCTAATCCCTAACCCTAAGTCCTCACCCTAACACTAAACTTCATCCTTAACCCTAACCAGAATCCTAACCCTAAATCTAATTCTCAGACTTCATGCTTTCTTAGAGTTTAGAAAACCTGCAATCCTCCCATGCCAGGCGTGAAAGGAGGCTCTACCACTGTGTCCTGCATGAAACCCACGGGCCCATACCCAGAGTATGATAGAGTGGGTTCCCGGGTACAATCCCAGCCCCCTAAACTCCCCCCGCCCGCCTAATGCAGACAGGGCCCGTGCGCTAAGCATAAACAATACCTTTAACAGATAACCCTAACCCTGAACATAACACCCAACCCTGTTCCTATTTCTCCCCTTAACACGTAAACCTCACCGTGCGCCTAACCCTAACCTCTTATCCTAACGTTAATGCATAACCCATTTCCTGAGAACAACCCCATCCCATAATTCTAACCCTATCTCCTAGTCATCACTGTGACACCTAATCCCTAACCCTAATTCTAAACCGCTAACCCTAACCATAACCCTACCTACAACCCTAACACTGACAGTAACCCTTACTTCTAACCCCAACGCTATGCCTAACAAAATCCCTAACCCTTGAACCTAACCCTTCACCCTAACCCCTGAGCCTTACCCTAACCCTTAACCCTAATCCTAATCCTAACCATTAAACCTAACCCTAGCTCTTAAAGCTAACCCTAAACCTTACCCTCACGACTAGACCTAACCCTGACACTAACCTAACACCTAACCCTAACCAGAACCCCTAAAGCTAACCCTGAACCCTATCCCTAACCCCAGCAGTAAACTTTAACCCTAAACCTAAGCCCAACCCGTAACCCTAACCCTATCATTTTACCCTAAAACTAACTCCTAAACCTAACCCCTATACCTCACCCTAACTCTAACCCCAATCCTAATTCTAACCATACCCCTTCATAAAACACTAACTCCTAACCGCTAACCCTATCATTAACCAAAAACCCTAATCACTAATCCCTAACCCTAACGCTTAACCTTTACCCTAACCGTTAACCCTCACCCTAAATCTTAACACTGACCCTAACCTTAACCTTTAACTCTAAGCCTAACCCTTAACCCTACAGTAAGGAAGACCCTTAATGCTAATGGGATCCCTTATCCCTAAGCCTAACACTACAGCTAAAAATAACCCTAACCTTGGATCCTTAAACCTAACCCCTAACACCTACTTTAACCCCAAAACCTAACCCTAATCCTAAGCATTAAACCTAACCCTATCTCTTAACCCTAATGCTAGCCCTTACCCTAACGCCTAGATCTAACCCTAAATCTAACCTACCGCCTAATCCTAACTTTAAGCCCTAAAGCTAACACTAACCCTGAACCCTCAACCTACCCGTAACCCTTAACACTAACCCTATCCGTGAACCTTAACCCTGACCCTAACCATTACCCGCACCCAAGCATTTAACCCTGACCCTAACCCTAATCCTTAATGCTAACCTTAACACTAAACCCTAACCGTAAGCCCAACACTTAACCCTAATCCTATCCCTTAACCCTAACCCTAACCCTAATGCTAACCCCTAAACGTAACCCTAACCGTGACCAGTAAACCTAACGCTAAGCTCTAACACAAAGCATAGCACATAACTCTAACCCTAAAACTAACCCTAACCCTAACCCTAAACCCTAACTCATAACCTTAACCCTAAGCGTTAACTTTCACGCTAACCATTAATCCTAACCCTAATCCTAGTCTTCAACCCTAAACCTAACACTTAACCCTAACCCTGTACCAAACCCTAACCCCTCATCTTAACCCTAACCATAAACCTCAACCCTAAACCAAAGTGTAACCGTTAAACCTAAGAGTAACCTTTAACCCTAACCCTAATCCCTAACCCTAAGCCCTCACCCTAACACTAAACTTCATCCTTAACCCTAACCAGAATCCTAACCCTAAATCTAATTCTCAGACTTCTTGCTTTCTTAGAGTTTAGAAAGCCTGCAATCCTCCCATGCCATGCGTGAAAGGAGGCTCTACCACTGTGTCCTGCATGAAACCCACGGGCCCATACCCAGAGTATGATAGAGTGGGTTCCCGGGTAGAATCCCAGCCCCCTAAACTCCCCCCGCCCGCCTAATGCAGACAGGGCCCGTGCGCTAAGCATAAACAATACCTTTAACAGATAACCCTAACCCTGAACATAACACCCAACCCTGTTCCTATTTCTCCCCTTAACACGTAAACCTCACCGTGCGCATAACTTTAACCTCTTATCCTAACGTTAATGCATAACCCATTTCCTGAGAACAACCCCTATCCCATAATTCTAACCCTATCTCCTAGTCATCACTGTGACACCTAATCCCTACCCCTAATTCTAAACCGCTAACCCTAACCGTAACCCTACCTACAACCCTAACACTGACAGTAACCCTTACTTCTAACCCCAACGCTATGCCTAACAAAAACCCTAACTCTTGACCCTAACCCTTCACCCTAACCGCTAAGCCTTACCCTAACCCTTAACCCTAATCCTAATCCTAACCATTAAACCTAACCCTAGCTCTTAAAGCTAACCCTAAACCTTACCCTCACGACTAGACCTAACCCTGACACTAACCTAACACCTAACCCTAACCAGAACCCCTAAAGCTAACCCTGAACCCTATCCCTAACCTTAGCAGTAAACTTTAACCCTAAACCTAAGCCCAACCCGTAACCCTAATCCTATCCTTTTACCCTAAAACTAACCCCTAAACCTAACCCCTATACCTCACCCTAACTCTAACCCCAATCCTAATTCTAACCGTACCCCTTCATAAAACACTAACTCCTAACCGCTAACCCTAACACTAACCAAAAACCCTAATCACTAATCCCGAACCCTAACGCTTAACCTTTACCCTAACCGTTAACCCTCACCCTAAATCTTAACACTGACCCTAACCTTAACCTTTAACTCTAAGCCTAACCCTTAACCCTACAGTAAGGAAGACCCTTAATGCTAATGGGATCCCTTATCCCTAAGCCTAACACTACAGCTAAAAATAACCCTAACCTTGGATCCTTAAACCTAACCCCTAACACTTACTTTAACCCCAAACCCTAACCCTAATCCTAAGCATTAAACCTAACCCTATCTCTTAACCCTAATGCTAGCCCTTACCCTAACGCCTAGATCTAACCCTAAATCTAACCTACCGCCTAATCCTAACTTTAAGCCCTAAAGCTAACACTAACCCTGAACCCTCAACCTACCCGTAACCCTTAACAATAACCCTATCCGTGAACCTTAACCCTGACCCTAACCATTACCCGCACCCAAGCATTTAACCCTGACTCTAACCCTAATCCTTAATGCTAACCTTAACACTAAACCCTAACCCTAACCCCAACACTTAACCCTAATCCTATCCCTTAACCCTAAACCTAACCCTAATGCTAACCCCTAAACGTAACCCTAACCGTGACCAGTAAACCTAACCCTAACCTCTAACACAAACCATAGCACATAACTCTAACCCTAAAACTAACCCTAACCCTAACCCTAAACCCTAACTCATAACCTTAACCCTAAGCGTTAACTCTCACGCTAACCTTTAATCCTAACCCTAATCCTAATCTTCAACCCTAAACCTAACACTTAACCCTAACCCTGTACCAAACCCTAACTCCTCATCTTAACCCTAACCGTAAACCTCAACCCTAAACCAAAGTGTAACCGTTAAACCTAAGAGTAACCTTTAACCCTAACCCTATTCCCTAACACTAAGCCCTCACCCTAACACTAAACTTCATCCTTAACCCTAACCAGAATCCTAACCCTAAATCTAATTCTCAGACTTCTTGCTTTCTTAGAGTTTAGAAAGCCTGCAATCCTCCCATGCCATGCGTGAAAGGAGGCTCTACCACTGTGTCCTGCATGAAACCCACGGGCCCATACCCAGAGTATGATAGAGTGGGTTCCCGGGTACAATCCCAGCCCCCTAAACTCCCCCCGCCCGCCTAATGCAGACAGGGCCCGTGCGCTAAGCATAAACAATACCTTTAACAGATAACCCTAACCCTGAACATAACACCCAACCCTGTTCCTATTTCTCCCCTTAACACGTAAACCTCACCGTGCGCCTAACTTTAACCTCTTATCCTAACGTTAATGCATAACCCATTTCCTGAGAACAACCCCTATCCCATAATTCTAACCCTATCTCCTAGTCATCACTGTGACACCTAATCCCTACCCCTAATTCTAAACTGCTAACCCTAACCGTAACCCTACCTACAACCCTAACACTGACAGTAACCCTTACTTCTAACCCCAACGCTATGCCTAACAAAAACCCTAACCCTTGACCCTAACCCTTCACCCTAACCCCTAAGCCTTACCCTAACCCTTAACCCTAATCCTAATCCTAACCTTTAAACCTAACCCTAGCTCTTAAAGCTAACCCTAAACCTTACCCTCACGACTAGACCTAACCCTGACACTAACCTAACACCTAACCCTAACCAGAACCCCTAAAGCTAACCCTGAACCCTATCCCTAACCCCAGCAATAAACTTTAACCCTAAACCTAAGCCCAACCCGTAACCCTAATCCTATCCTTTTACCCTAAAACTAACCCCTAAACCGAACCCCTATACCTCACCCTAACTCTAACCCTAATCCTAATTCTAACCATACCCCTTCTTAAAACACTAACTCCTAACCTCTAACCCTAATCACTAATCCCTAACCCTAATGCTTAACTTTTACCCTGACCGTTAACCCTCACCCTAAATCTTAACACTGACCCTAACCTTAACCTTTAACTCTAAGCCTAACCCTTAACCCTACAGTAAGGAAGACCCTTAATGCTAATGGGATCCCTTATCCCTAAGCCTAACACTGCAGCTAAAAATAACCCTAACCTTGGATCCTTAAACCTAACCCCTAACACTTACTTTAACCCCAAACCCTAACCCTAATCCTAAGCATTAAACCTAACCCTATCTCTTAACCCTAACGCTAGCCCTTACCCTAACGCCTAGATCTAACCCTAAATCTAACCTACCGCCTAATCCTAACCTTAAGCCCTAATGCTAACACTAACCCTGAACCCTAAACCTACCCGTAACCCTTAACACTAACCCTATCCGTGAACCTTAACCCTGACCCTAACCATTACCCGCACCCAAGCATTTAACCCTGATTCTAACCCTAATCCTTAATGATAAACCTAACACTAAACCCTAACCCTAAGCCCAACACTTAACCCTAATCCTATCCCTTAACTCTAACCCTAACCCGAATGCTACCCCCTAAACGTAACCCTAACCGTGACCAGTAAACCTAACCCTAACCTCTAACACAAACCATAGCACATAACTCTAACCCTAAAACCAACCCTAACCCTAACCCTAAATCTAACCCTAACCCTAAACCCTAACTCTTAACCTTAACCCTAAGCGTTAACTCTCAGGCTAACCTTTAATCCTAAACCTAATCCTAATCTTCAACCCTAAACCTAACACTTAACCCTAACCCTGTACCAAACCCTAACCCCTCATCTTAACCCTAGCCGTAAACCTCAACCCTAAACCAAAGTGTAACCGTTAAACCTAAGAGTAACCTTTAACCCTAACCCTGATCCCTAACCCTAAGCCCTCACCCTAACACTAAACTTCATCCTTAACCCTAACCATAATCCTAACCCTAAATCTAATTCTCAGACTTCTTGCTTTCTTTTTTTTTTTTTATTTTTTTTTTCCTTTTAATTTTACAGAATCAAAGAGTCTAACAGTATATCTTGTTAGATACAGTATGTCCTCCTAATGTATACATTATTTCTTGTACAATAATATGAAATAATATGGGAAATATTCATGATAAATTATTAAGTGAACAGTGCAAGTTAAAAACAATAGTTTCATATTTTTTTCCTCACCCCCCCTTTCCCGAGTCAGCACCTTCAAGTGTTACCACTCCCCAAATGGTGCGCAATGCACTCATTGTGTAGGCATACCCCCATCCCCTCCCCCACCCCCCACCTCAGTCTGATGTCCAATTGGTGTCATTCCCAGATTTGTATTTAGGTGATGATCAGGGAAACCAATTTTCTGGTGAGTACATGTGATGCTTGTTGTTCCATTCTTGGGATACTTCACTTAATATAATGGGTTCCAACTCTCTCCAGGAGAACCATAGAGATGTCGTATCTTCATCATTCCTTATAGCTGAGTAATATTCCATGGTATACATATACCACAGTTTACTAATCCAATCATGTATTGATGGGCATTTGGGTTGTTTCCACATCTTTGCTATTGTGAATTGTGCTGCTATAAACATTTGGGTACACGTGCCTTTGTTACAGAATGACCTTTTTTCCTTTGGGTATATGCCCAATAATGGGATTGCTGGGTCAAATGGCAGGTCTACTTGAATCTGTTTAAGATACCTCCATAATGCTTTCCACAGGGGTTGCACTAGTTTGCAGTCCCACCAGCAGTGAATTAGTGTTCCTGTCTCTCCACACCCACGCCAACATGTGTTGTTTTGGGTTTTTTTGATAAAGGCCATTCTCACTGGGGTTAAGTGATATCTCATTGTGGTTTTGATTTGCATTTCCCTGATGATTAGAGATGTTGAACACTTTTTCATATGTTTGTTAGCCATTTTTATATCTTCTTTTGAAAAATTTCTATTCATGTCCTTTGCCCACTTTTTGATAGGGTTGCTTGATTTTTTCTTGCTGATTTTCCTGAGTTCTAAATAGATTCTTGTTATCAGTCCTTTATCTGATGTGTAGTATGCAAAAATTTTTTCCCATTCTGTAGGTGGTCTGTTTATTCTCTGGACTGTTTCTTTGGCTGTGCAGAAGCTTTTTAATTTAATCATGTCCCATTCATTTATTTTTGTTGCTGCTGTGATTGCCTTGGGGGTCTTCTCCATAAATTCTTTGCCTAGGCCAATGTCTGTAAGAGTCTTTCCTACATTTTCTTCTAGAATTCTGATTGTATCACGCCTAAGGTTTAAGTCTGTTATCCACCGTGATTTGATTTTTGTGAGAGGTGAAAGCTGTGGGTCCTGTTTCAGTCTTCTGCAAGTGGCTAACCAATTCTCCCAGCACCATTTGTTGAATAGGGATTCTTGTCCCCAGAGTATATTCTTTCCCGCTTTGTCAAAAATTAGGTGACTATATGAGGATGGTTCTATATTTGGATTTTCTGTTGTGTTCCACTGGTCTGTGTCCCTGCACTTGTGCCAATACCAGGCTGTTTTAAGAACCACGGCCTTGTAGTATAGTTTGAGGTCTGGCAAATTAATACCTCCCATTTTGTTTTTATTGCTTAAAATTGCTTTTGCTATACGGGGTCTTCTTTGATTCCATACAAAGTGTATAATTATTTTCTCTATGTCTGTAAAGAATGATGTTGGTAATTTAATAGGGATTGCATTGAATTTGTAGATCACTTTGGGTAGTATAGACATTTTAACAATGTTGATTCTTCCGATCCACGAGCATGGTATATTTTTCCATCTATTTGCAAGTTCTGCTATTTCTTTTCTCAGTGTTTCATAGTTTTCCTTATAGAGGTCCTTTACCTCTTTAGTTAGATATATACCTAGATATTTTATTTTCTTTGTTGCTATTTTGAAGGGTATTGAGTCTTTAATTTGGTTTTCCGATTGACTGTTATTGGCATATATAAATGCCTCTGATTTGTGTATATTAATTTTGTAGCCTGAGACTTTGCTGTATTCATTAATCAATTCCAGGAGTCTCTTGGTTGAATCCTGGGGGTTTTCCAGATATAACATCATATCATCAGCAAAAAGTGAGAGTTTGATCTCTTCCTTCCCTATTTGGACTCCCTTGATTCTGCTCTCTTGCCTGATAGCTCTCGCAAGGACTTCCAATCCTATGTTGAAAAGTAATGGAGACAATGGGCAGCCCTGTCTGGTTCCAGTTCTAAGTGGGAGTGCTTTCAGTTTTTTCCCATTCAGTATGATGTTGGCTGTGGGTTTGTCATATATGGCTTGTATCATTTTTAGGTAGGTTCCATCAATGCCTATTTTGTTAAGCGTTTTTATCATAAAAGGGTGTTGAATTTTGTCAAATGCTTTTTCTGCATCTAATGAGAGTATCATATGATTTTTGTTTTTGCTTCTATTTATGTGGTGAATTACATTGATAGATTTACGTATGTTGAACCACCCCTGCATCTCTGGGATGAAGCCCACTTGGTCGTGGTGGATTACTTTTTTGATAAGTACTTGGATTCGATTTGCTAGTATTTTATTGAAAATTTTTGCATCTATATTCATGAGGGAAATTGGTCTGTAGTTCTCTATTTTTGTTGTGTCCTTTCCAGGTTTTGGTATTAATGTTATATTGGCTTGGTAGAACGTGTTGGGGAGAACTCCATCCTTCTCAATATTGGAGAATAGTTTATGTAGGATGGGCACCAGTTCTTCTTTGTATGTATGGTAAAATTCAGGTGTGAACCCATCTGGACCAGGGCTTTTCTTTTTGGGAAGGTTTTTTATTGCTGTTTCGATTTCAGTTCTTGATATTGGTCTGTTCAGGTACTCTATTTCTTCCTGGTTGAGCTTGGGAAGACTATGTGTTTCTAAAAATTTGTCGATTTCCTCCACGTTCTCCAGTTTGTGTGCATAAAGATTTTTGTAGAATTCATAGATGATATCTTGTATCTCTGTAGCATCGGTTGTGATTTCTCCTTTCATGTTCCTAATGGAGGTTATTAGAGATTTTACTTTTGTGCTCTTGGTTAGTCTAGCCAGAGGTGTGTCTATTTTGTTTATCTTTTCAAAGAACCAACTTTTTGTTTTATTAATTTCCCTTATAGTTTCTTTGTTGTCCTTTTCATTTAGTTCTGATTTGATCTTAGTAATTTCTTGCCTTCTGCTGGGTTTGGGATCGTTCTGTTCTTCTTTCTCCAGCTCTTTGAGTCTATTCGTTAGGTTGTCTATTTGCATGTTTTCTGTCTTTTTGATATAGGCATT
Source organism: Eulemur rufifrons (assembly GCF_041146395.1). Lineage (NCBI taxonomy): Eukaryota > Metazoa > Chordata > Mammalia > Primates > Lemuridae > Eulemur > Eulemur rufifrons. The sequence goes on from NW_027182939.1 coordinate 387,651, forward strand.
TATGGATATGAATTTTCCTCTCAGGACTGCTTTAGCTGCATCCCATAGATTTTGATAAGTTGTATCTCCATTGTCATTTAATTCAAAGAAATTTTTGATTTCCATCTTGATTTCTTCTTTTATAGAATAGTTATTCAGGAGAAGGTTATTTAGCTTCCATGACTTTGAGTAAGAGTGAGGGTTTCTGTTTGTGATCATTGTTACTTTTATTCCGCTGTGATCTGAGAAGATGCATGGTATAATTTCTATTTTTTTGAATTTTTGAAGACATGATTTATGTCCTAGGACATGGTCAATCTTAGAGAATGTCCTGTGAGCTGATGAGAAGAATGTATATTCTGTGGACTTTGGGTAGAATGTCCTATAGATGTCAGCCATGCCCATTTGTTCTAGCATTCTATTTAGGTCCATTATGTCTTTGTTTATTTTCTGTTTAGAGGATCTGTCCTGTACTGTCAGTGGGGTGTTAAAGTCTCCAGCTATTACAGTATTATTATCTATCATCTGGTTCAGATCTAGTAGGGTTTGCTTTATGAATCTAGGTGCACCTAGGTTGGGTGCATATATATTGAGTATAGTCATGGCTTCTTGTTGAATTGTGCCCTTGACCAGTATGTAGTAGCCATTTTTGTCTTTAATTATTTTTGTTGGTTTGAAAGCTAAGTTATTGGAAATTAAGATTGCCACACCAGCTTTCTTTTCGTTACCGTTTGCTTGAAATACCGATTTCCATCCTTTTACTTTCAGTCTAAATGCATCTTTGCTCGTTAGGTGGGTTTCTTGGAGACAGCAGATACTTGGCTTGTGCTTTTTTATCCATTGGGACAGTCTATGTCTCTTGAGCGGGGAATTCAAGCCATTCACATTTATTGAGAAAACTGATAAGTGAGACGGTTTTTTGTTCAGCTTGTTGGGTAGAACTTCATTGCGATGTTTTCTCTCCTGAGCCATTGTGGTATCTGGAATTTGATCTTTAGCTCTTGAGTAGTTTTACATTCGTGGATCTTTCTTGTGCTGATCCGTGTGTAACTCTCTTTTGAGTACTTCTTGCAGGGCTGGTCTTGTCTTGGTGAATTCCTTCAACCTTTGTTTATCTGAGAATGTCTTGATTTCTCCTTCGTATAGAAAACTTAGCTTAGCTGGGTACAAGATTCTAGGCTGGGCATTATTCTGTTTCAGAAGCGTGAAAATGGGGCCCCAACCTCTTCTTGCTTGTAAGGTTTCAGCTGAGAAATCTGGCGTAATTCTGATGGGTTTTCCTTTGTAAGTTACCTGTTTCTTTCTCCTTACAGCTCGGAGAAGGGACTCTTTAGTGGATATTTTGGTCAGCCTGATGACTACGTGGAGTGGTGTTTTCCTATTTGCTATGAATCTCCCAGGGGTCCTTTGAGCTTCTTGAATCTGTATGTCTAGAGTATTGGCAAGGCCTGGAAAATTTTCCTCGATTATGTCTTCAAATAGCTTGTCCAACCCTTGCTTATTATCTTCTTCACCCTCAGGAATGCCAATAACTCTCAAGTTAGGTTTCTTCACATAATCCCACATTTCTTGAAGACTCAGATCATTTCTCTTACTTTTTTGATCTATCTCTGTGACTGACTTATTTAGTTGGAAGGAGTTGTCTTCAATTTCTGAGATTCTTTCCTCTGTTTGATCTACCCTGCTTTTGAGACTTTCCACAGTGTTTTGTAGCTCTCTGAGTGAATTCTTCATTTCTAGGAGTTCAGTTTGGTTTTTCTTCAATATTTCAATTTCTTTAGTGAATTTTTCCTCCAAATCCTGTATTTTTTGCATTTTCCTTGTGTTGTCTGTCCATTGATTCTTGTATATTATTCAGCTTGTTTATGATCCATAATTGGAATTCTTCCTGTGACATGTTGGTGTTTTGAGTCTGGTTTGTGTCAAATGGTTGAGAGCCGGTATTTCTCTTTGGGGGTGAGCTTTCTGTTTGATTCTTTGTGCTTCCTGTGTTTTTTCTCTGGGCCCTTCCCATCTAGATTGATCGTTGGATCTTTACTTATAGATTTAGTCTGGTTAACAGCACTCTCTGTGCTCTATTCTTAGGCTGTGGAGCAGTCTAGGTATATTGCTTCCTTTGGCAAGAGGGGAAGACTGTTGTGAATTGTTTAGAAATTTTTCTATTTCAGTTGGGGGACTGCTTCTGATGGGTCCATTCCTAGAGGATTGGAGTGATCTAAGACTGCTTTGGTGAGTTAGGACACTGTATTGTAGTCTTTCAGAGGGCAGGTAGGGTCCACACTAGTAGTGGACCAAAATTCTCTTTGTTTGTTTGTTTCCCTTTGGTTCTTCCTCTATAGGGGTGGTTTCTGTCTCTATCTGCAGGAAAGATACTAGCTGTGGGGAGTGGATGGTGCCCTCGCTCGCTCAGTGCCCCATTTGCCGCAACTCCCACAGGCAAAAGTCTGCCTTGGCCCAATGTCCCCAGGGACCAGGCTCCACACTCTCACTTCTGGAGAAGTAGTCAATGTTTAGACGTGGGTGGGGACCCTATATAAGGTCTGTGGACCAGGGGAGGGGGCCGTCCAGGGAGCCTCTTGGCACCCTATTGCTCCGCAGTGACTTGGCTGTGGGCCCCAAGATGGCTATTGCACGCCCGCAGATCGCCGGCGTTGGGAGTGACTACTCAGGTTCCGGTATGTACCAGAGCCAGGGGCCTGGCCCGTTCCCAAGCTCACCGTGGGTTCCCAGTTAGAAGGCAAAAAGAGAGAAGAAATAAGGAAAAAGAAAAAAGAAAAGAAAAGAAAAAAAGAAAAAAAGAAAAAAAAAAGGGAAGTGAAAAGAAAGAACAGAAGGAGAAGAAAAAGAAAGAGAAAAGAAAAGGAGAAGAGAAGAGGGAAAAAAAGGAAAGAGAAAAGAAAAAACAAAACAACAACAATAAAAAAAAAACACAAAAGAAGCAAAATAAAACAAAACAAAACAAAGAAAAAACAAAAACCAAACTAACAAATAACACAAAGAGACCTAACCCAGAAACAGCGAAAACACAAACACAAAAGAACAAAAACAGAGCTACACAGCACCACAGCGCATCACTAAACGAAGGGATACACAATTCTGAAGTATATAGTTCAGCGGCTCAATGATTGTGTTTTTGCGCCTTAGCGCAGCTCCGCCCCTTCACGCCCGCTCCGTTGATTCCGGAGCGGCAACTCAATGTTTATTTTACGTCTTAGCGCAGCTCCGCCCCTTCACGCCGAGTGCGGCCGGCGGAGATGGCGCGGGCCCAGAGACCAGTGGGGGGCGCCGGGGAGAGAGAGCCGCTGGGCACCTTATGGCTCCCGAGCGGTTCCGCCTTTGCTTTCAAGATGGCGCCCGCAGCGCTCCGGGGTCGGAGGGGGACCGGCTCCCCGGCAGGCAGAGACCAGGGACCGCCGCTGCCGGGGTGTTTGGCGGGCAAAGCCGCCGGGGGCCACCGGCTGAAGAAACACCGACAAAAGTAGCGCAGAGGTACAGCGCAATTCGCTGATCGGGGATTGTTCGTGCCCCTCCCCCCGGCACAGGTCCGTCCCTTCTCGCCAAGGACTGTCTCAGCCGAGACTTCCCAGGTTCCAAGCTATTCTCCCGGAAAAGCCTCCTGTCTGCAATGCCCTACGTCTCGCTCGGAGATTCTGCTCTGGCTTGCGAGGGGGTCTCCAAGCAATTGGGGGTGGAGGTCAGTGAGGAGCGCAAGCCGCTTTTCCTAAAGACTGCCCCTGCCCCACCTGGGGGCGGGCGCAGCCGCCTGCGCTCCGCTGGCTACTGTCTGTTCCGCGCCTTCCGCAGAGTTCCGCGATCTTAATTTGTGTTCACCTCAGACCTCACTTGCTCTGTTTGTCCCACGCTGATTCTCCGTGGATTCACACCGCTGTTCCTGTGTGGGAGCGGTCCTCTAGCGTTGTGGCAGCTCTGGATCCACGGTTCCTCGCCGGGGCGCAGATCCGAGCAGTCACCGCCACTCCGCCATCTTCGCTTGCTTTCTTAGAGTTTAGAAAGCCTGCAATCCTCCCATGCCATGCATGAAAGGAGGCTCTACCACTGTGTCCTGCATGAAACCCATGGGCCCATACCCAGAGAATGATAGAGTGGGTTCCCGGGTACAATCCCAGCCCCGTAAACTCCCCCCGTTCGCCTAATGCAGACAGGGCCCGTGCGCTAAGCATAAACAATACCTTTAACAGATAACCCTAACCCTGAACATAACACCCAACCCTGTTCCTATTTCTCCCCTTAACACGTAAACCTCACCATGCGCCTAACTTTAACCTCTTATCCTAACGTTAATGCATAACCCATTTCCTGAGAACAACCCCTATCCCATAATTCTAACCCTATCTCCTAGTCATCACTGTGACACCTAATTCTAAACTGCTAACCCTAACCGTAACCCTACCTACAACCCTAACACTGACAGTAACCCTTACTTCTAACCCCAACGCTATGCCTAACAAAAACCCTAACCCTTGAACCTAACCCTTCACCCTAACCCCTAAGCCTTACCCTAAACCTTAACCCTAATCCTAATCCTAACCATTAAACCTAACCCTAGCTCTTAAAGCTAACCCTAAACCTTACCCTCACGACTAGACCTAACCCTGACACTAACCTAACACCTAACCCTAACCAGAACCCCTAAAGCTAACCCTGAACCCTAACCCTAACCCTAGCATTAAACTTTAACCCTAAACCTAAGCCCAACGCGTAACCCTAATCCTATCCTTTTACCCTAAAACTAACCCCTAAACCTAACCCCTATACCTCACCCTAACTCTAATCCCAATCCTAATTCTAACCATACCCCTTCATAAAACACTAACTCCTAACCGCTAACCCTAACACTAATCAAAAACCCT